>NW_022631507.1:45649-61033 GCF_010015895.1 Lontra canadensis
CTTTTTCTTAAAATGACAGGAGGAAAGGCTGACCACAACGCCTAATAAAATTGGTGACTTTATTTCTGAGGTTTACATGATTGTGACTTATTAATTCCCAAAAGACCAACACTAGAGCGAAAAACACGCAGGGATGTCTGCCATACTTTCTATTATAATGCCTTATTTGATAGCGTAGCGTTTTAGTTACAGATCACGTAGGTTTATAACATACCAGGTGATGAGTCTTGTTACCCAGTTCTGCAACTGATTAGAAAATGGACAAAATGTGATACCTCTAGAGCATTTAAACCTCAGTATTGAAGACGTTAGTAATATATTATTATTATTATTATATTATAATATAATATTCAAAGAGGTATCCTATCACGTGTTTCTTAGTGGTTTAGAACGTATTCTTCCAGGGGCGCCTGGGTGGTTCGGTCAGTGAAGCGTCTGCTTTCGGCTCGCGTCATGATCCCAGCGTCCTGGGATCCCACCCAGCATCGGGCTCCCTGCTTGGCAGGGAGTCTGCTCCACCCTCTCCCTCTTCCCCTCCGCCCCACTCGTGCTCACTCTCTCTCGACGAAATAGATAAAATCTTTTTTAAAAAAATTCTTCCGTCTGCGTTTTAACGCAATCATTTAACTTGGCGGGGAAAAGGTCAGACTGTTCTGACCGAAATTAAGGGCGATGCGCTTCATCGGCGTGACAATGATGAGGGCTTTCTTTAGTAAAGTTCCAGGGCATATATTCCCCATACGTTGAATGAGCTAGATCTGCAACTTCAAAGTTTTAGCAGCAATATGTGGAAAACATGCATAAGGTAAGGGCATTTTAATCAAGAACTAATTATTGTCAAAAGCCTACTTAAATTAATGCTCAGTGTGCCCAGACTTTTCCAAGCAAATCACTTGAAGCAAAGTAGTAGTCACTCTTCTTTCTTTCTTTCTTTCTTTCTTTCTTTCTTTCTTTCTTTCTTTCTTTCTTTCTTTCTTTCTTTCTTTCTTTCTTTTCTTTCTTTCTTTTCTTTCTTTCTTTCTTTCTTTCTTTCTTTCTTCTTTCTTTCTTTCTTTCTTTCTCTCTTTCTTTCTTTCTCTCTTTCTTTCCTTTCTTTCTTTCTTTCTTTCTTTATTATTTTAACACAAAATGTATTATTTGTTTCGGGGGTACAGGTCTGTGAATTATCAGTCTTACACACTTCACAGTGCTCACTATAGCCCATACCCTCCCCAATGTCCATCCCCCAGCCACCCCATCCCTCCCATCCCCCTCCACTCCAGCAACCCTCAGTTTGTTTCCTGAGAGTAAGGGTCTCTTATGGTCTGTCTCCCTCTCTGGTTTCGTCTTGTTCCATTTTCCCCTCCCTTCCCCTATGATCCTCTGTCTTGTTTCTCCAATTCTTCAAATCAGTGAGACCATGTAATAACTGTCTTTCTCTGATTGGCTTCTTTTGCCTGGCATAATACCCTCTAGTTCCACCCACATCGTTGCAAATGGCAAGATTTTATATTTCTTTTGATGGCTGCATAGTACTCCATTGTATGTATATAGACCACACCTTCTTTATCCGTTCATCTGTTGAGAGCCTAGTACTCACTCTTCTAAGTGAAAGAGTAAGAGATAGAATTTATAGCCATGTGTTTGCAAAGGCTTTTGGTTTATTTCTCAGAAATTGTGAAACAGTGGGCTCTAACGAGTGGAGAACCAATCCTTTTGCAGGCCAGGTGGCTTCCTAAAGGACTTAAGTGAGTTGCCAGCTGATTGATAGGCCCTTAAAAACAGCTTTTGATGAGAGATTGTTGTGTGATTGTTGGCTGGCCTCATGGAAGGAATTTAAAGAATGAGATGGCATACTACATTAAGTCTGCTTTTGGTCCCATCCGCTTCTTCTTCTCTTTTTTCTTCTGATTTTTTTTTTCAACTGGAGAATAATTGATGTACACTATTGTATTAGTTTCAGGTTTTCAGCATAGTGATTTGACACTTGTATACAGCACAAAATGGTCACCACAGTAAGTCTCGTCACCATCCGTCTCCATACGAAGTCGTTACAGTGTTATTGGCTATATATTCCCTATGCTGTACACTACATCCCCCGTGTCTTATTTGTTTTATAACTGGAAGTCTGTACCTCTTAGTCCCCTTCGCCTATTTCATCCACACTACCCCTCTACCCTCCTCCCCCTCTGGCAACCATCATTTTGTTCTCTGGATCCATGAGTCTGTTTCTATTTTGTTTCGTCTGTTTTGTTTTGTTTTGTTTTAGATTCCACATGTAAGTAAAGTCATACAGTTATTTGTCTTTCTCTGTCTGATTCATTTCACTTAACAGGATACCCTGTAGGTCCATCCACGTTGCCCCAAATGGCAACATGTCCTTTCTTTGTGTGGCTGAGTAATATTTCGCGGTCTATGCGCCAGATCTTCTTTATCCATTTATCTATCGATGGACATTTAGGCTGCTTCTATATCCCAGCTATTGTAAATAATGCTGTGACGAACATAGGGGTGCATATTCCTGTTTGAACTTGTGTTTTTATTTTTTTTTACTTTTTGATAAATACCTAGAAGGGAGATTGCTGGATCACATGGTTTTTCTCTTTTTAGGTTTTTTGAGGACCCTCCGTACTGTTTTCCATAGTGGCTGCACCAGTTTACACTCCCACCAACAGTGCACAAGGGTATCGAAAATAGAACTACCATATGATGCACTACTTCCACTACTGGTATTTACCCAAGGACAAAGAAAACTCTACTTGGAAAAGATATGTGCACCCCTATGTTTACTGCAGCATTATTTACAGTAGTCAAGATACGGAAGCAAACTAAATGTCCATCAATAGACGAATGGATAAGGGAGATGTGGAGCGCGCGCGCGCGCGCGCACACACACACACACACACACACACACACTGGAATATCACACAGCCATAAAAAAGGATGAGGTCGTGTCATTTTTCGTCTGACCGAGTCAGACTGAGAAAGACAAATACAATATGATTTCACTCCTGGGTGGAATCTAAAAAACAAAACGAATGAATAAACAAACAAGCAGCAGAATCTGACCTGCAAATTCAGAGAACAAACTGCTGGTTGCTGGAGTTGGGGGGCAGGCAGGGATAGGGTGGCTGGGTTATGGACATTGGGGAGGGTATGTGCTCTGGTGAGTGCTGTGAATTGTGTAAGACTGATGATTCACAGACCTGTACCCCTGGGGCAAATAATACATTATATGTTAATTAAAAAAAAAAAAGACTCAAGGGTGGGTTTATTTCTGGGCTCTCTATTCTGTTTTACTGAACTATGTTTCTGTTTTTGTGCCAGTACCATACTGTTTTGATTACTACAGCTTTGTAGTATGACTTAAAACCTGGGAGCATAACACCTCCAGCTTTCTTCTTCTTTCTCAAGATTGCTTTCAGTATTTGGGATCTTTTGGAATTCCATACAAATTTTAGGATTGTTTGTTCTAGCTCTGTGAAAAATGTCATTGGTATTTTTTTTTTAAAGATTTTATCCATTTATTTGACAGAGATCACAAGTAGACAGAGAGGCAGGCAGGGAGAGAGACAGAGGAGGAAGCAGGCTCCCTGCCGAGCAGAGAGCCCGATGTGGGGCTCGATCCCAGGACCCTGGGATCATGACCCGAGCCGAAGGCGGAGGCTTCAACCCACTGAGCCACCCAGGCGCCCCCCATTGGTATTTTTGATACAGATTGCATTGAATCTGTAGATTGTGTTGGGTAGTATGGACATTGAATTAATTAATTAATTAATTTTTAACACATAATGTATTCTTTTGTTTGTTTCCTGGAGATTAAGAGTCTCTTATGGTTTGTCTCCTTCCCTGGTCCCACCTGGTTTCATTTTTTCCCTGCCTAACCCCCCACAACTCCTTACCTTGCCTCTCAAATTGCTCATATCAGAGAGATCATATGATAATTGTCTTTCTCTGATTGACTTATTTCACTCAGCATAATACCCTCTAGTCCCATCCACGTCCTTGCAAATGGCAGGATTTCGTTTCTTTTGACGGCTGCATAGTATTCCATTGTGTGTGTGTGTGTGTGTGTGTGTGTGTGTGTGTGTGTACATACCACATCTTCTTTAGCCATTCATCTGTTGTTGATGGACACCTAGGCTCTTTCCATAGTTTGGCAATTGTGGACATTGCGGCTATAAACACCGGGGTGCACGTGTCCCTTCGGATCACGACATTTGTATCTTTAGGGTAAATACCCAGTAGTGCGATTGCTGGCTCATAAGGTAGCTCTATTTTCAACTTTTTGAGGAGCCTCCATGCTGTTTTCCAGAGTGGCTGCACCAGCTTGCATCCCCACCAACAGCGTAAGAGGGTTCCCCTTTCTCCGCATCCTCGCCAGCATCTGTCATTTCCTGACTGGTTAATTTTAGCCCTTCTGACCGGTGTGAGGTGGTATCTCACTGTGGTTTTGATTTGTATTTCCCTGATGCCCAGCGATGTGGAGCACTTTTTCATGTGTTTGTTGGCCATCTGGGTGTCTTCTTTCCAGAAATGTCTGTTCATGTCCTCTGCCCCTTTCCTGATTGGGTTATTTGTTCTTTGGGGGTTGAGTTTGATAAGTTCTTTATAGATCTTGGGTACTAGCCCTTTATGTGATATGTCGTTTGCAAACATCTTCTCCCATTCTGACGGTTGTCTTTTGGTTGTGTTGACTGTTTCCTTTGCTGTGCAGAAGCTTTCGATCTTGACAAAGTCCCAGTAGTTCATTCTTGCTTTTGTTTCCCTCGCCTTTGGCGATGTTTCTGGGAAGAAGTTGCCGCAAGGCTGAGGTCAAAGAGGTTGCTGCCTGTGTTCTCCTCAAGGATTTTGATGGATTCCTGTCTCACATTGAGGTCTTTCAGACATTTGGAGTCTATTTTTGTGTGTGGTGTAAGGAAGTGGTCCAGTTTCATTCTTCTGCATGTGGCTGTCCAATTTTCCCAACACCATTTGTTGAAGAGACTCTCTTCTATTGGACATTCTTTCCTGCTTTGTCAAAGATTGGTTGACCATAGAGTTGAGGGTCCATTTCTGGGCTCTCTGTTCTGTTCCATTGGTCTATGTGTCTGTTTTTGTGCCAGTACCACACTGTCTCGATGATGACAGCTTTGTAATAGAGCTTGAAGTCTGGAATTGTGAGGCCGCCAACTTTGGTTTTCCTTTTCAACATTCCTCTGGCCATTCGGGGTCTTTTCTGGTTCCACATCAATTTTAGGATTATTTGTTCCATTTCTTTGAAGAAAATGGATGGTATTTTGATAGAGATTGCATTAAATGTGCAGATGGCTTTGGGTAGCATAGACATTTTCACAATATTTGTTTTTCCAATCCATGAGCATGGAACATTTTTCCATTTCTTTTGTGTCTTCCTTGAGCTCTTTCATGAGTACTTTATGGTTCTCTGAGTACAGATACTTTGCCTCTTTGGTTAGGTTTATTCCTACGTGTCTTAATGGTTTTGGGAGCAGTTGTAAATGGGATCGACTCCTTAATTTCTCTTTCTTCTGTCTTGCTGTTGGTGTATAGAAATGCAACTGATTTCTGTGTGTTGATTTTATATCCTGACACTTGACTGAATACCTGTATGAGTTCTAGCACTTTTGGAGTGGAGTCTTTTGGGTTTTCCACATAAAGTATTAGTATGGACATTTTAATAATATTAATTCTTCCAGTCCATGAGCATGGAATATCTGTTTTTTCTGTTTATTTGAGTTGTGTTCAATTTCTTTCAGCAGTGTCTTATAGTTTCCAGAGTGCAGGTCTTTTACCTCCTTGGTTAAGTTTTTTCCTAGGTATTTTATTCTTTCTGGTACAGTTGTAAATGGGATTGTTTTCTCAATTTCTCCTCCTGGTAGTTAGTTAATAGTGTATAGAAAGGCAACACATTTCTGTATGCTGGTTTTGTATCCTGCAAATTTACTGAATCAATTTATTAGTTCTAATAGTTTTTTTGTGGGGGTGGGTGGAGGTTTCAGGGTTTTCTACATACATAAAGTATCATGTCATCAGCAAATAGTGACAGTTTTACTTTGCCTTTCTGATTTTGATGACTTTTCTTTTCTTTTCTTTTTCTTTTCTTTTCTTTTTGTTTCCCAGCTGCTGTGCCTAGGCTCATCTGCTTCTTTGGATTTAAAAAACTCCAAAGAAATTTAAAAAATTTTTTGGAAAAAAAAAAAAAAAGGTAAATAATCTTGCCTCTCATTCACACACCTCATACTTCTCCGTGAAAACATTCATTCCTTGGGAAAAAAAATCCCATACATCTCTCCTAAAAATTCATTTCCAACCAAATTTTGCTTTTCAGGTCAATGAATTAGTTTTTGAAAACTCTACTATCTTTGTTATTCTGAGCAACTGGGTGTTATGATCAATAATTGTGGTGGTGGAAACTTCAAAAATGTGGAGTCTTAGCACAGTGAAGAAAAGTCACAACGAATAAAATAGCATTTCAATTTGTTTATACACTTTTGTTGCAGAGAAACACTATAGGGTCCCACAAGAGATGCTGAGGATAAAAGACAGATTACATTCGGATAACATTATGTGAGGGAAGGGGGATGGAGATATAAGTTCACGGATATGAAATGTGGATGTCAACTTTCCAACTTAAAGGAGAGCTTTTTCTTGTGTTTTTAAGTCAGTGGTGATGGGTGTCAAATGGCCAGGATCTTTAGATTTCACTGGGTGCCATCAAAACCGTGACGTTCAAGTTTTGTTTTAAAAAATGTCGGGGCGCCTGGGTGGCTCAGTGGGTTAAGCCGCTGCCTTCAGCTCAGGTCATGATCTCAGGGTCCTGGGATCGAGTCCCGCATCGGGCTCTCTGCTCAGCAAGAAGCCTGCTTGCTTCCCTCTCTCTCTCTGCCTGACTCTCCATCTACTTGTGATCTCTGTCTGTCAAATAAATAAATAAAATCTTTAAAAAAAAATAAAATAAAAAATGTCAACACTTACGATATAGCAGAAATGACATGTTTACTACTTGGGCTTAGACTGAAACATTTTAGATGTCAACTCCCATGTGCGAGGGGATCCACGGTTTCTCAGAATTGTTTGAGAGGGTTTGTGAGCAAACGCTGACTCCTTCCCATCTAAGCTGTTCTCTGCTGGCTGGGATTCTACAGTATCCCACTAACTGGTCTTCCAAAAGACCACCTTGCCCCATCCAGAACCTTCCCCACACTGCAGCAAGAGTGATCCCTTAAGATGCGAATCTGACCACATTAATCCCTTGCTTAGAAATTCTTCAGCAGCTCCCCACTGTGCTTTGAATTCTTAACCCTGGGCCAAAATTCTTAACCCTGATTTACACAGCCTGAGAGCTCTGCCAATCAGGATGATCTCAAGCCAGCCTTCCACCCCCGCTTGACCTGTCCTATTTCAGCCCCCCTTAGGTAATATGGTTCCCACCACTGGACATTTGAACACTGCTGTACCCTTGGCCCGGGATGCGCTTGCCTTCTTCCTTTCCCTGGGCATCCCCTACCTGTCCCTCAGGCCTCAGCACCCGTGCCATTTTCTTAGGAGAGACTTCCTTGGCTTTCCAGACCGATTCATATCCCCCTTGAGAGTACTCACACAGCATTGTGTGCCTTTCCTTCATAGCACTAGTCATATTTGCCATTCTATAGGTATCAGCAGGTATGATACTTAGCGCAGATCCACAAAGACTCAGGAGTGATCAGAACTACGGTCCTCCCACGTGCACTCCCAACCCATCCACAGGTCAAGCTCTCGGTTCCTTTTGAATGAGACAACAGCTCTTTGGCCTCCCTTCACTCCTCCCTACACTACCATTTATGGGGCACTGCCTATGCTCTGAGATCGACACACTTGATGAGTCTTGACACTCAAAGTTTTGTCTTGACGCTGAAACTTTTCTGTTTCGAGCACCTGACCCCAACAGCCAAGAGTCCTGGTTTTCAAGAGGATGGTCTTTGCCAGGCTCCACAGAAGTGAAAAATAAATAAATAAATAAATAAATAAAAGGCAGAGAGGAGTGGGGGCGGGGGATTGGGGAGAAGAAGAAAAAAGAGGCCAAGAGGTACACGTTTCATTCTCTTTGGACTTTTCTCGTTGCATTCACTGCCCAGATCCATGAACTCTAGAGCCATACTCGACTTGGAGGACGCGCTCAGTGAACATTGGTTGACCTTTGTATCTCTGTACCATCCATCCCCTGGGAGGAAATGCGCACAAAGAGTGCACTTGCTGCCACCTGGGTGGATGCTAGGGCACTGGGGTCGGGGTGGAGTGGATCCCCTTGACGGGTATGACAGAGTGCATCCCTCTGCGTTTGCTTGGGGGATGGTGTCCTTAGGGTCTGTGGTCACCCCTTAGACGATGCCCTGAGTTACGGCAGGGTGTTCTTCTGCTCTGATGTCCAGGCGTAGGCTCAGCACATAGTGTAATCAGTGGAACGTAGAGGGCACAGCTTAGCTCCTTGTTGGATGAATTAAAGAAGGTCCTCCTTTTGTCTGGGGAAGGCCCTGGGAGCTCCCTAAGTTCACAGGGATGGACTTTCCTTCCTTCCCCGTGGGGAGGACGGAGGGAGGGAAAAGATAAAACAAAAACATATCTTTCCTTCCCCAGGGACGGTGACAGGAAGTCCCCATACAGGGGGTTCCCAGAGGCTAAAGAAGCACTCGCATTTGGAGAAGGCTTGAGGTTGGTTAGGAGAGAGGCAGCCCGGGAAGGGGGGCCATGGACAAGTAGGCAAAGGCTTCAGGGCTCACTGAGGGAACACTGGACTGGGTTGGGTTGGGCCGGGCTGGGCTGGGCTGGGCTGGGCTGGGCTGGGCCCCCGAGGGAGGAAGTGGACTCAGTTCACCTGGGTCAAGGCATTAGAGGGCAGGACACACCCTTATTCCAGGCACAGTGGTGGCAGGTCAGGAGAGACTGACTTGCCCTCCTTTCAGCGGCTTCGTTCCTAGGAACCGGCAACGGCCATGGCTAGGTTCTGGGGAGGCTGGGCTGGAAGATAGGGATCAAGCCTCAGAACAGTGGGCCAGCCCGGCCTGGCAGTAGCTCCCCTCCACAGCCTGGAAGTTGCCATTCCCAGAACCTTCATGACTGACAGCTCTTGAGTTTCCACTACCCCCTCCCTCACTGGGGCTCTGACCCCGACCACCCACCCTGCAGGATATACAGGAGGCGGAGCCTGGATAGAGGCACTGTACCCACCCTGGCGGGGAACACAATATCACCTCAGGAGAATACAAAAACTCGGAATCTTCAGAACACTACCACATAGCCGTCTCACAGGGGATTCTCACGGCCTCCCTGTGGGACAGGCAGATGAGCCTGACTGACAGATGAGGAAACAGGGGTTCTCTAAGGAAGTGCGACTCTCCCAGGCAAACACAAGGGAACCCGGGTGACTTAGCCAGCTCAGGCCACCATCAGGAAATACCGCAGAATGGGCAGTTTAAATGACAGACCTTGGTTTTCTCGTAGTTCTGGAGGCGAGAAGTCTGAGATCAGGGTGCCAGCATGGCTGGTTTCTGCTGAGAGCTCTCTTCCCAACTTGTAGGTGGCTGCCATCTCTTTGTGTGCTCACAGAACCTCTTCTTTGTGCACTTGGGGTCGGGGAGAGGGAAGAAAGAGAGGCAGTAAGAGAGAGACAGACAGACAGACAGAGCTCTCTGGCATCTCTTCTTAGGAGAACACTACTCCTACCAAATCAGGCCCTTAGAAACTCATTTAACCGTTAATTGCCCCCTTATAGGCCTCATCTCCAAAAAGCCCCTGGGGTTTAGGGCTTCTGCATACAAACGGGTCATACACACACACACACACACACACACACACACACACACACACACACAACCACTCACTCATACAGACCCTGCGGAGACAAAATTCATAGCACCGGGTGCTCCGTAACAGACGGACAGAGCCTTAGAGAACATGGCTCCTTTTACTGCTGCCTCTCTTCGAAGCGTACACAGTTTGGTGCATTTTGAAAACTGCATCCGCCCAGGGACTGACCCAGCCCCCTGTCAGGCTACAGAGCATTTACGTCTTCCCAGAAAGTACCTCCTGACCTCCTTGCCAGTGACTCCTGCCTCCCTGGAGGCAACCGTCCTCGGGATCTCCTGCACCACAGATCCTTTTTGCCCGCTCTTGCATTCTGTGTCGGTGGAATCACACGGCGTCCCACTCCGGCGTCTAACTTTTCTCACTTCGCGTATTGTCTGCGAGACAGACCCATGTGGTTGTGAGGGTCAGAGGTCCACAGCGTAGGGATTCACAGCAAGCCCCTTGTCCCTCCTCCTGCGGATGGGCATTTGGGTGGGCTCTGGTATGGGGCTATTAGGATGAGAGCTGATGGGAACATCCTTGTGTGAGTCTCTTTGTGGTCCATTCTCCTGGGTAAACAAGTAGGGGTGCCAGGGCTGGGTCACAGGGTAGGGTGGGTAGGTTGTTTAAAAGGACCGCACGCAGATGTCTAAAGATGTTCTGACAATTCACACTCTCATCACCGATTCTCGACACGAGAACCATCCAAACCCTGACCCAAGGCAGAGACAGGCTGGCCACCCCTCGAGTCTGGCCACGTCCTGTGTCCCATGTTTGTACCGAGCCTGCTGCCCCCCAGCTTCCCACCCCCTGAGGGGCTGTCATGAGTTACGGAGTGTGCTGCAGCCAGCCAGGTCTGTGAAGGACTGACGGAAGGCATGCTGCCACTTACCCAGCCCAGCAGTACTCTGAGTGGGGATGCATGAGTGCCATGTTGGGGTGATGCTCCAAAGGACCATGTGGGCCCAATGGGAGCCTCCTGTACCCGTGAGGTTCCAGCGGGCAGCTGGACACAGAGCTAGCAGCCTGGAAGGAGCTGAGGAGGTACTGTTCCCCAGGTAGGAGCAGCCAGCAAGGGAATGGCGGGTAGAGAAAGGGAGGAGAGGACCCGCCGGGCTGCCCAAGCACCTGTGGAAGGTTTGGGGCAGGGTGGGGAGCCCCCAGACTCTGGGAGCGGGAGCTGGGTGTGTGAGCAGAGTGGGTGGTGGAGGAAGAGGGCTGTCGAGCAGCCAGAGCCGTCTTCGGCTGGTAGGGACCTGGTCTGAAGCCATAGTTTAGGAAGCGTGGGTGGGCGCTGCCTGGTTAGAAGGTAGGCGGGAACCCCAGGCTCTCCCTGGAGGAGACAGGAGGGGCCCATTCAGCTGTGCAGGGGCTTGGGCCCTTGGTGACTGCGGTGCGAAGCAGAGAAGCCCTTCCTGGGTTGTGAGCAGACAGGGCTCCCCCTCAACCCATGGAGGTTAAGGGACACAGCCGAGGTCGCCCTGCCGGGCAGCAGCCAGGTGAAGAGAAGCACTGAAAGCCCCCTCTGCTGCCCTGCCTGTGTTCTCTGTGCTCAGCTAGGCTGGCCATCGTCCCTTGGACTGTATTCGCAACAGCTACTGCTCGAGGAGGTGTGTTATGGGAGCATCCCATCCCCTAGCAGCCCAGGCCCTCTGTGAATCTTGATTGAAGCGTCTCTGTGCCACCCCACAGTGAAGTGTTTCTGAGCTTCTTTCTCCCCGTGGCTACCATCTGCCGGGCACCGGCTCTGTGCCGGGCCTAGTACCGGCAATCGGGCGGACCAAGCCAAAAAGACGGAAGACCCTGGGAGCCGAGCCAAGCAGGTGGCACAATTACAATTCCTTTACGTCCAGCAGGGAGCCCAGCCATCCACAGGGCCTGGGTGGTGGTGGTGGGGGGTGGGTGGGAGGAAGAGGGCACAGTGTGTACCTACCTGGTGTCACACAGGGCTCTCGAGCGCAAGCGTGGCCACAGGAACTCATCCCTGCCTCTGTCACCTCACTTTCCAACCCCCGTTCCCACGAAAGGTGAGAGGAAAGGCAACTGCCGGCGTGATCCCCATGTCAGAGAAGCACCGTCCCATCCTCTGGGCCCACACACAACTGGGAAATCTGGGACCCTGTTCGAGCCCACCCTGTGCCTTCTCCCTCCCTGGAGCCCGGATCCCCTCCTTTCTCTCAAGCCCTCTGCCTGAGGAGGCCCAGGACACCCCCATCTGGTCTGGCCTTCTGGCCTGCTGCAGAAGGCGCCCTCTGCTCCAGACCCGCCTCCCTGCTGCCCAGTTCACCACACAGCGGGTCTGATCATTGTCATCCCGTCACTTCAAACCCACTGGGGCTCTCCACAGCCCTCGGGGTAAAGGTCCCAGGCCCCTGGCAGACGGGAGCTGGCTGACAGATTCGGGCGCTCACTTGAAGGATGGTACTGAGAGCCTCCTGTGGGTCAGACTCTGTCCTAGGCACTGGGGACCCTCGGGTGAGAAATATGGGCAAGGCCGCCTGGGGAGGAAGGCCGCAATGCCCCCAAAGCAGAGACTGAAACCTCTGACGTCTGTGTGTCACGGGATGACCTATAAATCACTGTTGCTGATGTGAAATGTGGAGGAGGAGTGTTCCAGCCCTCCCCCCACCCCCTTTTGATGTGGGTGGCCGGGCCGAGGAGGCCTCTGGGAGGAGAGGACGTTTCTGCCGAGATTTGAACAAGGAAGAGGAGGAGGAGGAGGAGGCCCCCACGGGAAGTTCTTGGGCTGGGTTGTCCCACCCAGAGGAGGAAGGAAGGCAAAGGCCACCGGGGAGAAGGAGCTGGGTGTGGTGCTCTGGGGCCAGCCGAGAAGGCCGGTGAAGCCGGGGTTTGGTGAGAGGTGCTGGCGGCGGGTGGTAGGGAAAGGAGAGGCCAGCTCCTTGCGGGGACGGGTGGAGAGCGGTTGTCAGCCAGGGAGCGGACTTTGGAGTTTTCCTTAGTCTGAGGAGGTAGGGAGCCACAGGGACGACTTGTCACTGGCGGGGAGCGGGGTCTGGTGGCGTTGCAACGAGTTTGCTCCTTTGCTTCGGCTGCCATGTGGGTGGGAGTAAGGTAGACAGAGAGGCCGGACCGGAGGCTGGGGAAGCAGGAGATGGGGCCAGGAACCATGGAGACGTGGAGAGGATCAGCAGTCACCAACTAGAGCTGATAAAATCCCACAACGGGTTAGCCTGGGAGTGAAGAACAAAGGAGAGGGGACAAAGACTCCTGGCGTCTTTGCCTGAGCAACCAGGTGGGAGGCGGAGCCCTTGGGGGGAGCCCAGGGAAGAGGCTAGTGTGTCGAGCGGGGGCTGGAGCGCTCCTGTCCGGACATCTTCATTCTGAAGTTCCCACGGGGCATCCCAGTGGGCAGTTTGATGAGCATGTGTGGGGCTCAGGGAAGGGGTCCCACCCAGAGACAAGACATTTGGAGCCATCGGCAGGCAGGTGGTCTCTCAGATGAGAGGACCTCAAGTGAGAATGGTGTTGGAGGCACCAAGGGTCCTGGGGCTGAGGCTGGGAGCCTACCGGCACCGCACTGAACTCAAGCAAAGGAGAGGGAGGAGGGAGTCCCGAGGGTGGGCAGGCAGAGAGGGAGGAGATTAGCCCAAAGGTGGGGGCTCACAGAAGCCAAGAAAGGAAAAGCCAAGAAGGAAGGAGCGTCAGCTGTGCTGAGACGTGGAGCAGAATGGGGGCCGAGAGGTGACAAAGGAAAGGTAGTTGGGGCGTCACAGCCCAGCCCTGGCAGAGAGGGGGAACGGGTACCCCAAGGGAGAGCCAGAGAGTCCTGGACTCGGAGTCAGCAGGTACGGAAGGAAGGAGAGTAGGAGAGGCGAGGCTGAATGCAGAGGGAATGAACTGACAGTCGGCCTGCAGGTCAGCTGGCCAGTTGGTGACATGGAACCCACCTATGTTCCCACAGGAGCACCCTCTCTGGGGAAGGATCCCAGACAAATCATGGCAGAAACCAAGAAAGAGGACAACGTGGGGTGCAAGCCATGGTAGGGCCAACGCCAAGGTTTGGTGGACAGACATTCTCGCGGTGGGTGTTAAGAGCAGCAGTTCACCTGTATTAGGAGGGGCAGTCTTGGCCTTCGGCAGGGAGAAAGGGAGGGAGCCCACCCACAAGGCCGACTGGGAAAGCGGGTCTGTGACAGAGCACCTGTGTTTCCTCATTTACCCAGCATTTACCACCCAGGAGATAAGAAAGCTGGGGGAGTAAGACCACATGGGCCAGCCAAGCTCCGACGATGAGACCAACTCCAACATGGCCTGCTTCTGGGCCATGGGTGATTGTAGGGAAAAAAAGGAGAGTGCCTTCGGCCTTGATGCTAGGGAGGTTTCTCCTAGAAACAGGCCAGTGAGGCTTCTGCGCAGTGGGAAGGAAATGAGCAAAGGAGATTCACAGAAGCGGAGCTGGGAACGTCTGACACACTCGTGCAAGGATGCCCGACCTCACTGCCGACCAGGGAAACACAAGGCACACAAAAATGAGGTAGCACTTCTCCCTGTGGAGGTGGGCAAGTGGTCAAGGCTGGACAAGACCAAAGGCTGCTCAGGCTGTGGAGCGCACAGGACCGCGCCCATGCTGCTGGTGGGAGCGAACACAGCTTCCGCCACCCATGGGAAACAACAGATTAGCAACACCTGGCTGCGGCGGCGATGGGCACCCAAGGGCCCAAGTCCCAGCAAAACCACTTCTTGGTGTACGTGCCAGAGCCTGTCGTGCCAACAGCGGCTCAGACAGGCATGCACAAGGTGCTGGTGGCAGCAGTGTCTCTGACAGCCGAAGACTGGGAACGGTGTGAACGAATGCCCGTCCATGGGGTCACAGACAAGTAAACCAGGGCTCTGATTCCGCCAGGAGCATGAGTGAGCTGGATGCTCGGAGGAAACCTAGACCAGTACATCTTGAGTGTGCAAAGCAAGTCACGGGAGAGGATGTCTGGCCAGAGGCCAGGCAAGGATAGAGAAGGGGGGGGTGGACAGGCGGCAACACCTGTGCCTGAGGGTGTGACCCTGAGGGAAACTGTCTGCCATTGGACCAGCAGAGAGGCTGTGCCCACGGCCCCAGACTCCCATGACAGGACAGGTGCAGGCTGCCGAGACCCAGAGGGACTGGAGCTCCATTTTGAGTGGTGGCAGCACTGCCCTGGTATGGTGACTAGCCTAGCTGGCAAAGGAAAGGGGAAGGATCTGTGGAAGAAGGCTGACTCGGAGGTCTCTGGGGAGGCACCGCACCCGTGCGGCCCTCAGGGGCCAAGAGAGCAAATGTCTTGGAGCCCATTAGGCTGGCAAGGGCACCGGGACCAGAGGGCACATCCAGGGCTCCACTTCCAGCCCACCAGCTCTCCTGCACACACACACACACACACACACCCCCTCAGGTAGAGATCCCAGTTCTGTCGTTCCACTGAGGCCCAGAGAAGGGGCAAGGATTTGCCCAAGGACACATGGCAAGATAACAGGCCCAAGGGGTCGACCTCTGAGTACTTGGAGTGAGCAAAACAGGAGAAGAGTCCGTGGCACCCTCCTCGGGACAGGCCACTGGCACTGGGGTAGCGACGCGCCTTGGCCGGTGGG
>NW_022631508.1:0-61049 GCF_010015895.1 Lontra canadensis
GCTAGGGAGTTGTGTGTGTGTGTGTGTGTGTGTGTGTGTGTGTGTGTGTCTGCACACGTGCACACATGCACGTGTGCTCACGAGCCAGTCTGTGGGTTTGTCTTTGAGACTATCCCCCTGGGGTGGTTGTGTGAGTCGGCGTGACTCCACAGGGTGTGTAAACACATGTCTGCAGTGTAACTGCGTGATAACATCGGACACAATTCCCCATGTGTGCATGCGTGACCCTGTCCAGGCAGCACCAGGGGTGTATGCACATTCTGTGGGTATCTGTGTGCTCCTGTGCCTTCACGGGGCAGGGGTGATTTGCACCCCTGCGTGCCTCCATCCAACAGCCTGTGTGAATGTATGCACCAGCCTGCATGACTCACTCTGGGTGATGCTGGTGTGTGCACAGAGGTGAACACCACCTTCCATCCTTCCCATCCTCCTTGCCATCAGCGCCCCCTCAGGTGTATCTGACACCAAGAAGCTAGAGCCTCCTGCTCTTCCTGCATGCCTCCGCCCAAAGAGTCTTCCTGCAG
Organism: Lontra canadensis; assembly: GCF_010015895.1. NCBI lineage: Eukaryota > Metazoa > Chordata > Mammalia > Carnivora > Mustelidae > Lontra > Lontra canadensis. Next base: position 525 of record NW_022631508.1, read on the forward strand.
CCTGACTCAGGATGCACCCTGATCCAGCTCTTCCTGCTTCCCACCTGACAGCCGTCTCTGAATTCCTTGACATAGGGGCTGGTCTCCAGGCTCAGCTCATCCTCATTGGCCCCCCGGAGCTTCAGGGGACTGCCTTGGGCCATCCCAGAGCAGGGGTAGGAGACATCCTGATGGGCTGAGACACTGAGCAGCCGCAGGAAGGTTAGCTGCACCACACCAACTGGGGAGCCTTCTGAGTCTACGTAAGAGAACTGGCAGGAGAGAGGCTGGTGGTGAGGGGCAGATGGAGCAGGGCTGGCAGAACATCTACAGAAGCGGGGTTCCCGTGGCTGGGGTCATGGGCAGGGAACGGGTGGGCAGAAAGAGCTGAGGGAGAAATGAGGGACCAGAGCAGGAGGCTGGGACTGACTGAGGGTAAACAGAAGGCAAGCTTTGTCTAGGGTTGTCGAGGGAAAAGGCAGCGGGCTGGTGGTAATAAGGGAAGAGCCAAGGAAAGAAGGGGCGCAGGCTCTGTAGGGCCAGGGCGCCTGTCACAGAAACCTACAAGCCCCTGGGACTGCAAGTGGGGCAGGGGAGGGAAGGGGGGCAGCCCTCACTTGCGTGACATCATCTCTGGGTGTCACACATGTTTCCCCTCCGGCTGTAAAGTTGCAGAAAACCCGGAAGGCATCCCGAGCACAGCCCTGGTTGGGGTCCACCCAGTACTCTCCTGTTGGGTGAGGGAGAGGAAAGGGTCAGGGTCCCCACAGGCGGGACCCAAGACACTCCTTGCCCCCCTTCCCACTCCCACCCCGCTGCTCCAAACCCCCACCCTCCCCACCATGCCCTCAGTCTCCAGGTCCCACTGTCCCCTGGAATCCCACAATGCTGCCCACCCTACTTCATGCCCCATCACCACATTACACCCCTGCCCGTCTCTGGCACCCTTCCCCACAGCAGCACGCCCAGGCCCCCGATGGAGGGGGCAGGAGCACTGACACCTCACGTCAGTACAATATGTGGTGGTAGATTCACACGCGTGCCCGTCTGTGTAAATGCAAGCACGTGTGTACACATGTGTATGTTTGTCACTTCCTGCAGGCAGCAGGCTGATCGTGAGCCGGTCAGCACCGGGAGGACCAGATCAGTTGTCAAATATTGAAAAACTCCCCACCTGGCTGGTGAAGAGCTGCCGTTCCAGGCCCCTCGACCCCCACCCCCACCCCACGCCTTCCCCCAAGAAGTCCCTGCATCCACTCTGCTTTTCATCCTGTTGTGACGTCTCCTGAGGCTGGCACTGACCATCGGGCAGCTCCGGATGGCAGAGCTTCAGGTCCTGGCAGGTACGAGCGGGGCTGTCCTGGGTCCCTGTCGGCCGCCTCATCTGCTCAATCTCCTCCCGCAAGGAGTCGAGGGAGCCAAAGATCTCCTCCAGCCCCCCAGCACTGCCCGGAGCCCCCCCAGTCGGCATGGCCTCATCCTCCTGCATCAGGCGGCTTCCATCCACGGAGCGCCGAGTCTTCTTGGGCATCTGGATGGGCAGGGGCTGGATCACCTCACCGGGGGGGCCCTGGGTGGAAGGAAGAATGGAAAAGGTGAGAGACAAATGGATAGGAAGTGGAAGCCAAGAAACCAAGAAAGAGAGGCAGGGGCGGAGCAGACAGAGGCGGGCCCTGACTTGCAACTCACCGGGTGTCCTGGAGGACCCTGGACGCCCTTCTCTCCCTTGGGTCCAGCTGGGCCCTGCCGAAGGAGTAAATGAGCTCATGGAGGAATCAAGGGCTCATGCATGCAGTCAAGGCCAAAGAAGGTTCAAGTCAGTCTCTGGGCTGGGAATGAGCAGCTCTGCTGGAGGGAGCATGTTTGCCCTGGAGAGGAAATGTCAAGTCTGGCCGGGGGAAGGGGGCAGAGCTCCGAGCTGGCTGGGGGTCACTCACTGTGGCTCCTTTGGCTCCTTTGGGGCCAGCAGGTCCCTGGGAAATGAGGAAGAAGAAAGAGATGGTCACCATGGGGGAGGGGTAGGACAAGGAGGAATGGAGAGGCAAAGTCATGAGTCCACAGGACCCTGGCTTTACTATAGGAGGGGCAGGCCTGAGGGAACACGGGGACATTCCAGAGGCCCTGGAAGGACGGGGGAGGAGACACTGTGTAAGGACATATGGAGGACACTGGGGCCTGTTCTGCTTGGCTGGTGGTTGCCATGGATGCCACTGGGGGATTATGGAGGGAGAGCAGTAGGGTTTAGGGGATTTAGTGAGGAACAGATGGGGTACTCACGGGGAGGCCGGGAGGCCCTCCAGGACCAATAGGGCCAGATGCTCCGGGAATACCCTAGGAAGGAAAAGGGCATGGTTCAACTGGGTCCCCCTCCACACCCCTCCTGACCCCCCACCCCCCAGCTGAGTCTCCACCTCCACCCTCCCCACCCCCACCACAAATCCCCACACTCATCCTCCCAGACCTTCCAGGACCATGTCCTCACCGTCTCTCCCTTCTGTCCAGCAGAGCCCTGAGGGCCAGGAAGTCCCCGATCACCCTTCTCTCCCTGCTCCCCAGGGGGCCCAATCAGCCCGATGAGACCTGGGTGACCCTGGAGAAAGGACAGGTAGTCGGTCAGGGGGAGGCAGAAAGGAGACACACGGATGCAGAAGGAGGAGCCCACAGGGGTCAGAGCCCAAATGACAGGAGAGACTCGGGCAGGGGGCCAAGGATAGAGCAGGGCCTATGAATAGCCCTCGCTGAGCAAGGACCCCAGAGACTCGGTGTCGGAGCCCTGAAGCACAGCGGTAGACACTTGGGGCCCCCATAGTCCTCCGGGCTGAGGGTAAGGGGAGATACCCAGCCGCAGGTCTGTCACTCACCTTCTCGCCCTTGGCTCCAACATCACCTCGCAGGCCAGGAAGTCCCGGGGGTCCCTGTGGGGAGATAGAAATCACTCTGTCCATGGAAAGGTGGGACCAAGCTCTCCCCAGAGCCATGTCCCACCTCCTCCAGGGCTTCAGATGGATGCCCACTGCCCAAGAGCACCACCAGCCTCGCCCCACCCACCCCACCCAATCCAGAGTCACTCACCAGAGGACCTGGAGGTCCCGCCTGGCCTGTGGCCCCAGGACGGCCTTGCTGACCCTGCAGATTCAAGGGGACCACAGAGATCAGGAGAACTGTCCCCACACGGGCACCCTTCCTAAGGCCCCTGACCCCTCCTACCCTCAGCCAAGCTGCTCCACTCCATGACTCACCACTGAGCCTGGGAGTCCCCTTAGACCATCAGGACCAGGTTTCCCTGCTGGGCCTACTGGACCCACAGGGCCTGTCTTCCCTGGGGCACCCACAGCACCGGGATCCCCCTGAAACATATACAAGGAATGAGTCTTAAAGGGCAGAGGAAAGGGGTAAGGGTGGAGGTAGGGGGTCCAATGTGGAAAGGATGAGGCAGAGACAAGGGGCCAAACCCCAGGAGACCCAAAGCAGGAACAGGAATAAGTATAGGGAACGCCCCCTTGAGATAAGAGGCTCAATATGGGGTAGACATCTGGAGAGAGGAATCTGAGGAACCAGAGGTGCCAGAAGATGGGGGGAATATTCCAGCATCCAGAATGGCCTCTACCTCACCTTGGCTCCCTTCTCTCCTTGCCGCCCCTCAGGACCAGGGGTGCCGGCAGGACCCTGCAGGTAGAGACAGGAAGGAAAAGTCAGTGAGTCACCAGGCTCAGCTGCTTACCTGTCCTCCGGGGGCCATGAGCCTGTGCGTGTGTGTGCGCTTGCCTGCGCGTGCGCGCGCACACACACACGTGCATGCACCAACAGAGTTGCAGAAGCTGATTCCCAGACGAGCTGGTACAGCTGTACCGGTTGTTAAAATACCGAGGAGTTCTGTGTATTCAGGGAAGAGCCACCTGCCCGCATACTGTCTACCATCCACACACCTTCTACCCCAGCAAATAAAGGGTTAATCCGTGGCCCAGCAGGGACCCTCCAGGAAAGCTAGCCCTTCCTCCAGCGTCCATTCTGACCAATTGATGGGTACCACCCTCCACACCCCGGCAAGAACATGCATAGCAAAGCCCAGGAACAGACATGCTCCCTTATACACGGCACACTTACAAATACAAATGTCCACACACATGCACCCCGCCCCCAGGCAGCTCCCTGCCCATCCCATCTCCGCTGCCCCCATCTCCTATCCACCCAGCCAAGGACTGCCCCTCAAGGTCCCGGATGTCCACCTCACTTACCCGCTTTCCAAGTGGTCCAGGAGGTCCATTCTCCCCAGTGGGACCAGGGGATCCCTAGGGAGGGACAGGGGTGGGTGAGTGTTTAGCCTCCAGCCAATGGAGTGGGGCTTAAAAAGGGGGTAATGGGCCTGAAGGCTTGGGCTCTGTAGTGGAGGGATGGGTCACTGGTCACTCACAGGCTGTCCTGGCTCTCCATCCTCTCCTCGGTCACCCTTCACACCATCCTGGCCCTGCAGGGATGCAGCAAGGTCAGGGTTGCCCCAACCTAGCTGGCGTCACCCCCAAAACTGCCAATCTTCCCATCCCTCTGCCTGCCCTGCCCTACCCCCAGCTTCCCACACTCAAGCCAGTCAGCCGCACAAAGGCCCATGCAGGAGCCCATCCGCTATCTCCCTTCCCCTCCCATAAGCAGACTCACCCGAGGGCCACCTTCTCCAGGAGGGCCAGGATCACCAGGAAAACCAACGGGACCCTAATGCAGAGAAAAGGGCTGAAGTCACCACCCCCTAACCCTACCCAGAGCCAGCACAGACGCTCAGAGCACATGCCACACCCTCCCTCCCCAGCCGGTGCCCAACTGCACAACCGGGGGAGATGGTCCCTGGCGCTCTCTTTTCCCCACCTCATGTGCTGCATGCTTTCTGATGCTTTCAGGGAATTAATTAGAAGGCATCTCTCACTTTCTTTCCCTGGACTTCACACCTTGCCATGGATATCATACATCCCTGCCAGGAGAGCTCATTCCAGAGCCTTCCACCCAAGTATCCCCCCATTCCTGGGTTCCCCCTACTCCAAGACCCTCCCACTCACAGACACCCCTATTCCCAGGTCTCTCATTCACAAAGCCCTCCTCCCAGCCCCTCCCCTAAACTCACAGGGTTCCCTTTGGGGCCGTCATCACCGGTGGGGCCTTTAGGCCCTGGTGGTCCTGCCTCTCCTGGTTGCCCCGACTCTCCTTTCTCTCCACGCTCCCCGCGTGGGCCCTGAAGGATGAGTAAGAGGGTATGGATGGTCCCAAAGGGGTCTCGAAGATCAAGGATGCAGCCCCTGCTTCCAAGACACCTGCAGCCTCCCCTCCACCCCCTCAGTGAAAGCAGGATGCTCACGGAAAGTCAAGCCCAGAAGGAGTCCTCGGGTCCCTCCTTCCCTCCGAAGAAAGAGCGTGGGGCTCACTCAGACCCAGGGGTCCAGCCTCACAGAGTGTTAGGAGCACAGGCTCCTGGGCTGTAGAGGAGCTCCAGCTCCAGAAGGTCACAGTAACAGGGGCTGGGGTTGAGGAGGGTGTTGGGGATTAGGGAGCAAGGCCTCAGAGATCTCACTCACCTTGACACCGGGCTCACCCTGGACCCCTGGAGAGCCTGACTCTCCCGGCTCCCCCTGCAAGGAAATTGGGTTCAAAAACCTCCTTTCACCCCCAAATCTCAATATTCCCCATATTTCATTCTCTTTTGCCCCAACCCCAACCAAAGCTGGCAGAAGTCCAACCCTCATACCCCACCCCAAGACAAACCCCTTCATTTACTCCCTTCCCAGTTACCTTCTCTCCAGGGGGACCTAGGTTCCCAACACCTCCCGGGGGACCTTGTGGACCCTGGAAGAGGAGCAGAAGTAGGAGTCATTGCTTAAGGGAGGGGGTAGACCCTGAATGAGCACCCCAAGGTCACAGCGGTGAGATAGCGGGAGGCCTTCCAGGGCCGGCAACTTCTCATGGCAGCTGAGATGAGACTAGAGTTTATGGTCTGGGAAAAGGGAGGCAAGACTGGCCACAGTGATCTGAGAGGACTCACATCAGCTCCATTGGGTCCAGCTGGGCCTCGAGGTCCTGGGGGGCCGGGTGGTCCCTGAGGAAAACAGAGCAGAGATGGGGAAGGGAAGAGAAAGGAAGAGCATTAGGCACACAGGAATGCCAGAGGGTTGGGTGGGGTTGATATCCTAGGGGGGGGGGGGGGGGTTCAGGGGGGGGGGGGCAGCCCCCCCAGGAAGCAGCATGCAGGGAGCAGGGATGCTGGGAGTGCTGGATGGAGGGGGAGAGGGGGAGAGAGGAGCAGGTGGGGTTGGGGCCAGGGGGTCAGTGGGGTCACTCTCACCATAGGGCCCACATCTCCTGTTTCTCCCTTCTCACCCGAGGGGCCTGGCAAACCCTGTGTGGGGGTACACAGCACAGACCAGGATGACCGACCCACCAGAGAACAGCTCCAGGTACACTTAGCCTCCAGTGCCCCTCCCTCCGATCCCACATGTCCCCCAGTCCTCAGCAGCAGGGGCTGGTCAGACCCCACTTCTCAGCCCCTGCCTCTACTCCCCCCAACTCACCTGTAGGCCAATGGGTCCCGGGGGCCCATTGAATCCTCTCGTTCCTTCATCACCTTTGGCTCCAAAGTGTCCCTGGGGTCCCCGAGCTCCGGGCTCCCCATCTGCTCCCTGAGGTGGAGGGAGGGCAGGGACAAGGACACAGAGATGGTCATGGGTCAGGAGTTCTCTATTCACAAACTCCACACCAAGCTGGGCACCAGGTCCAGAGCCCTCACTCCCATGCTCAACTCCAAGGGTGAAGGGGAACTGAGGGCAGACTAGAAGTTGCCAGCGCCCCTGGTGGGGCAGGGAGGGGAGCAGACGGGGCATCAGTCACTCACCGCGGCTCCAGGCTGCCCCACAGGACCAAGGGGTCCAGGGGGTCCAGGAGGGCCCTGGGGGGAAAAGGAGAGTCAGAGACACCAAGACAGGGAGAGACCAGGTGGAAACAAGGCTAAAGGCCAGAGATCAGAAGTCAAAAGTCACAGTCACTTACATGTTCACCCTTGTTCCCTTTAGTGCCCTTCTGTCCAGGGTCTCCCACCTCACCCTATGGGGACAAGGCAGATGAGATATTAGAGAAAAGACCCAGGTGGGGCAAGGAGGGTAAGACAGGGATGGGGATGGGAGGCATGTGCAGATCAGCAATCTTATCTGGAAAGATTGGGCCCAGGGTCTGTAGGTTCCCACACCTTGTCTCCATCCTCTCCTGCCACACCAGGGGGTCCAGCAGGACCGGGAAGCCCCACAGGACCCTGCACCCCATCTCGACCAGTTGGACCAATGGGGCCCTTCTCACCCTGGAAGAAAAGAAGAAAGGAGTCTTGAGCCGGAGACGACCCTCCCCCTCCAACACCCTCACAAGGAACTCTCTGTAGCCCAGCAGCTCACAACTCACAGACCCCTCCCCAGTGTCTCTCCCCAGGGACCCCACACTCACCGGGACACCTTTCTCTCCTGCAGCTCCAGGGGGACCCTGTGGGCCTGGGCGCCCTGGGGGGCCAATGGGTCCCCCCGATCCTGCTGCACCTCGCTCCCCAGGGGAGCCCTGAGACAGGAAATGGAGTCAGATCCCCACAGCCCACCCACACCAGAGAAGCCCTGAACATGGTTCCCAGGAGAATAGCCCCAAATTGAATACACAACGGCGGATCCTAGACTCCCTCTGCCCAGTCCCACAGCCCTGCCTAGATCCGGATGCCCCTCTTCATCCCTCCTCACCCACTCTTTCCTGGCTCCTCCCTCCCGCCCCTCAGGTCCCCCAGACTCACTGCAGGGCCAGGGGGACCCGCCGGACCTTCATTTCCCTTCAAGCCGGATCCACCCTGTGAACCAGAGATGGGGAGTCACAGATGTGAGTCGGGAAGGCAGGGAAGGATGAGGGGAGGGGAGGCAGACTTGGAGAAGTGAGTATGGGGGTGACACTGAGCGACTCCAGGATGCCAGGTGACTTGTTGGGGGACTGAGCTCTCACTCACAGCAGTGCCAGGGAGGCCTCTCTCTCCTGGGAAACCCCTCAGACCAGCAGGTCCATCCTTCCCTGGAGCCCCTGGGGGACCAGGGTCACCCTAAGATGAAATGAAAGGCCATGAGCCACAACCATGCTCATGAGATCTCTGGCTTTTCTCAAATCCCCAACTATATGTTCCCTTTAGCACCCCAACCCTGGTCTCCCAAGTTCCCCTCTGCCTGACCCCTTACTGACCTTTGTTCCTTCTTTTCCAGCTGTTCCAGTCAGTCCCTGCTCTCCTGGGGGGCCTGGGGGGCCCGGGTGACCCCTCTCCCCCATGGGCCCAGTTTCTCCTGCTGCTCCCTAAGAAAGAGACAGAAAGACTCCAAGCTGACCCTCTGCCCCGCTCCCCGCCCAAAGAGGCCACACTGCCATCCTAAAATGACCCCTCTGGATGCCCTTTATCCCCACCCCAAAGCTAGTGGGGAATTCCTGGGGCTCTCTTAGGCCACTGTGCTGGAGTGTAGTTCCCCAGTCTGGGGTAACTGCACCACCCCGCGTCCCCACTGGGGAACTGCCCCTTTGGGACACGAGATGAGAACTGGCCCAGTCGGGATCCTGCTCCAAAGGGGTTGGGGCGTATGATCGGGAAAAGGGAGCAGAGGATCAGACAAACTAACTTCAGGGTCTGGGGTCCACTCTCCTCAAGGGGGCAGCCATACCTGAGGTCCCACCACCCCTGGAGGACCAGGGGGGCCAGTCTTCCCTTGGAAACCCTGAGAAAGGAAGAGGAGAGAGCAGTCAAGGCATGTCAAGCACAGACACTGTGGGACAGACCCCAGATTCCTGGAGGAAGGGCAGAGTCACCACGGAGTCCTTGGCCATGGGTCTGAGCAGCACCAGGACAATCCCTTTGCCAGAAGAATCTCCATGGTGGGCCTACCAGATAGTCCTGGAAGGTCTGGGGGAGCCAGGGGCATTACTTACCACTTCCCCTCTCTGGCCTGGGTGTCCCGGCAGCCCGTCCTTCCCAGGGGGACCCTAGAAAGGGTTCAGGCATCAGGTGAATGCTGAGCTGGGAAGGAGGATGGCGAAGAATTCACAGAACCCAAGTGGGTCAGAGGTCAACTTACTGGAGGTCCTTTGGGGCCAGGAAATCCATTGGGGCCTTGAGGTCCAGGGAGACCCTAAAGACAGAGCCAGGTTGAATGAGAAGAATGGGCAGGGGGTGCATATTCCCCAGCCCCCTACCCAGGGAGAGAGGGCGAGGGTTCCACTCAGGCTCCCTGGGGAGCACTGGAGAACAAGAGACTCAAGCCATACTCACCCTTTCTCCAGGAGGACCATGGGGGCCATCACCACCTGATGTTCCCTGTCAGGGGGAAGAGAGTCAGAGGGGAAGAGGCACTGCCTTCTAGCTCTGCTGGAGGTCAGAGGAGTCAACCGGGAGCCAGGCTAAGGGGCAGATGGTGGATGGAGTCCTGCCAAGACCACTAACCTTAGCGCCAGACTTCCCCGTGGCACCTCGGGGTCCCCGCTGACCCCGTGGACCCTAGAGAGCGGGGAGGGGAGCTGTCAGAAAAACCCAAATGCACCTCTTGGGATCTTGAGCCACATGTCTGCCCCCCGCACTCACCGTGGGGCCCCGCTCTCCCCGAGGCCCTGACTTCCCCGACAGGCCCTGGTGGGAAGGAAGCAGAAAGAACACATCACCAGAGGTGCGATCCCACCCATAGGGCAGCCCTGCCCTCTGCACCCCTTCCGTTCCCCCAGCTTACCCGGGCTCCCTTCTCTCCACTGGCACCAGGAAAACCAGGAAATCCCAGGGACCCCTGGTGAGGATGGAGAAGGAGAAAATTGAGATGTCATGAAAACAGAGGCCCTAGAAGAGCCAGTGGGGGTCAGGAGAGGTGATGGAGGCAGCAGGGTGGGAGGCCTGGGCTCTTCCAAGAACTATGTGGCCTTGGACACACCACCCACACCCCCCGCGGCTGCCTGGCCCTCTGTTTCCTCATCTGTAGAATGGGGTTGAGCTAAGTTCACTCTAGGGTCCCCCACCACTGTCAGTCTATGCTTCCTAGAATCAGGGGTCAGAGAAGGGAAGAAGAGAAGGGGCACAAATGGGGCATAGTATCACCTTGGGACCCTGGCGTCCAGGGTAGCCAGGCAGACCAGGAACACCCAGCTTGCCCTGTGGAGAGACAGGGAGCAGTTGGGAAGGAATCAGACACCACACCATCCCTGGAGACCCCAAGCCCCAGAGACAGGAGCCAGCCCCCACCCAGCGAGCCTCCCCAGCAAACCTCCAGGCCCCAGCCCCTCCTCTCCTGCTCCACAGGCTGCCTGGCTTTTGTCCTCCATCCTTCCTGAGAGTGGATTTTCCCCAGCTCTGGGACTGGGATCCTGCCTCCTCTGCGCCTTTAAACCCACGGCTCCATGGAGTTCCATGATCTACCCCTGCCTACCCCCCAACCTCAGCTCCCCTTCCCCAGCACACACTCCCTGCACCACTGAGACCAGTCCCCTTGCAGGTTCACACACCACACTCAGGATGGCCTCTGCCCCCCGACCTGTGTCTGCACCACCCCAACCCTCCTGACATGCACCCCCTTCCTCCTGGTGCTTCAGGGCCCACCATGCTCAGCCAGCGGTGAAGCAGATGTTAGGAGCTGGCAGGCCTTCCTAGGCTCAAATGCAGGCCATGCCCATGACCGGCTGTGGTACGAACAAGCATCTTTACTTGTTGCAATGAACGTTCTCTGCAGCCCGGGGCTTAGGACAAGCAGGCGCAGGGCTGGCCCTCAGTGAGGGCATGGAGATTAGCTCTGTAGGTCACCTCCTCTGACTGCTTGACTCTCCCTTCTTGTAATTCCCACTGCTCTAAGTCTGGACACATTTTCCTTCTGCCTTGTACCTACATTCCTTATGCCAGCCTAATGCCTTGTCCCTACCTCTATGCCACGTAAATTCTCCCGACAGGGACTTTTCCTTGACTTCTTATGTATCCCCACCTCACCCCCAACTGTCAGTGACCAGGGGGTGCCTTCTACAGAGAGGAGCATAATTAACGTATCATGGTCTTCAAATGACTCATTGACTCCAGCTGTGGGCACCCCCAAGCCCACCCTGATCCCAGTGTTCAGGCCCTTATCCCCTCCACGTCCCCTGTCACCTTTTCGCCCATGAGCCCGGGGGGGCCAGGGTCTCCAGTGGGTCCAGTGCGTCCCTTCGGCCCCTCGGGACCATCTTCTCCCCTAGAACCAGGAACTCCAACCTCTCCCTGGGTAAGACAGTCGAAGAGGTGAGTGTCAGGAACTGGTGGTGTGGGCTGGGCCCCAAAAGGAGAGGTGGGCCCCGGTGAGGCTGAGTAGGGTCCCAGAAACTACTGCAGGACAGGGAGCCCCACAGGGACAGGGAGAACACTGCGACTATCAGGCTGGTGGGATGCAGACTGTGCAGGTTGCCATCCTGCCAGGTTCGGGCTCCAAGGGAGAAAAGCACTGGAGATGGGGAGTCTGGGGTTTCAGGAAACAGGCTGGTGATTGGGGGCTCCAACATGGAAGAACATCAGGACTTCGGGTTGGGGAGGCCATTGTGTGGGTTTCTACTCACCCTGTCACCTTTCACGCCCATGTCCCCTTTGAACCCGGGAAAACCGTCCTCGCCCTGAGAAAGATGGGGGTGAGAGGTCACCAGAGATAATAGGGGGTCAGGAGGTAAAATGGGGCATTTCAGAAAACATGGCAGAAGGGTGGATTTCGGAGCTGGAGATCAGCACAGCGCAGGCTGGAGGGAAGGAAGCGGGGCAACTGCTGGGCAGAAGGGGTGGTGTGGGGCAGGATGGAGGTGCTGGGAGGCTGGGGGCGCCTCTCTCACCTTTTCACCCTTATGACCCTTCAGACCACGAATTCCATCCACACCCTGGAATTAGTAGGCAGACAGAGACAGATCAGGGACGGAGGTTGGAGTGGAAGGATCGAGCTCCTGAGACCCCAGCTGGCTCCCCTGACCACAGTCCTTTATCTCCCACCCTGGCTGTCCATTACCTTGACACCTCGAGGTCCTGGGTATCCTAGGGGACCCTGAGGTCCAGATGGGCCCTGGAAGAAGAAAGAAAGGTATCTAAAAAGGGGTTTTGATGTGTGACTGTGGAGGCTCAGGGCATGGAACAAACAGTACAGACAACAATGGAGTCTGGATAGGGATACAGGGCATGGAGCTGAGAATATTTCAGAGCCACATGAATGGTAAGACAGGGAAAACCCAAGGACTTTGGGGCCCCAGAGTCTGGGTGGAAACTCCCTCTGGGTGAAAGCAGGTATGGAAGATCTCACCTGGTTTCCTTTGGTTCCAGGAGGACCTTCCTTTCCAGGGTGACCCTGGGGGTAGGGGGAAGAAGAATGTGACCACTGGCCACTGTCACCTTCCCTGCACCCCTCCCTTCCCCTCTTTAACTCCACTTCCCCTTGTGACCCTAATGAAGCCAACTGACCAGGGGCAGGCACCACCAGTGACCTCCCAGTGTGAGGAACACACCATGTGGATAGTTACCAAACGCACTTGGAGGTCATTCACTGGGATGGAAGGTCAACTGGAATTTGGATTAAGAGGTGCGGACCCACTCACCGGAGGCCCGTCAGAGCCAGGCATGCCAGGGAGCCCTGGTTTCCCTCGAGGACCCTGCAGGGGGAGGAGGTAGAGGGTCACGAGAGGGATCAGATCAGACGGTGGCTGAAGTCCTAGCCACACAGTGAAGGCTCTCCCTACAACCAACCTCTCCAGCCCATCCCCTGTCACCCAATCACTTAGTCACTTACCTTCTCTCCATGAGGCCCAATGGCACCCTGGGGCCCGGGGAGACCCTACTCAGAGAGAGAGAGAGAGAGAAGTCACAGGGCCCCACAGGGGTGGGCTGCTCTCTCCTGTAGCCAGCATCCCCATTCGGAGTATGGGCACTGGAGTTTGAGACCCTTAATTTCCATCCAGGGTCTGACCTTGTTAAAGGTGGGGAGGGGCTGGAGAGGACAACTCACCTGGGTTCCAGGAGTGCCCTGTTGTCCAGGAGGTCCTGGCTCTCCCTGGGGTCCCTAGAAACAAGCAACCAGGCAGAGGTCAAAAGAAGATGCTGACGGGACAAACTGAGAGTGGAGAGCTGAGTCCTAGCTGGGACAGCAGAGCACAAGAACCAGAAGCAGGCAGGACGTCAAACTGGTCACCAAGAAAACAGGACCTTGGCTAAGGTTCTCCATGCCCATTACTCACCAAGCTCCCTTTGGGACCATGGGGACCATCCATGCCTCGGACTCCCTGAAACATGAGAGGGGCTTGAGCAGGCTGGAAGGCAGGGCCTGGGCCTTGGAAGGACCTGTGGTTTCTGGGAGGCCCGGCCATTCCAGAGGGTGGGACGGGGCAGCCTCATGTTGGTCAGACCTCCAAACCTAAGCAAACATAGCCGGCCCAGATCCACAGGGCGTGGGTCTATGGGTCTGTGGGTTTGCGGGTTTTTGTTTTGTTTTTCTTGAAGATTATTTTTTTAAGCTATGCTCAGAGCCTTTGGTGGACTGTACCACAGGACCCTGCAAGGGCACCTGGGATTAAAGGCTGGAGCAGAGCGAGGTGGGGCCAGGGAGGGGGAACCGGAGGTGTGGGGAGAGAGGCAGCTAAGAAGGGTGGAGAGTTGGAAGGGTCAGGGGGTGACGTCAGGGTCAGAAGTCAAGGACAGTCACATACCGGGGGCCCAGGAATACCAGGTGGGCCTTTAGGGCCAAGGAGACCTCGAGGTCCCTGCAATCAGGTGAGGGGAAGAAATGACATGCATGGGCAAGAAATAATGTGTGCCTTTTGTATCCATATCCCTCCCCTGGCATCCCCAGAGCTCCACCACTGGCCCCCTAGTCACTCACCGACTCTCCAGGCAGTCCCCGAGGCCCAATCTCCCCATCATCTCCCTGGAGGAGAAGGACATGATGAAACAGCCTCACCCTCCATACCTCTCCCATACTGACCCCCTGCCCTGGCCACAATACTTACCCGCTCTCCATCCTCACCAGGGGGTCCAGGAAGGCCCTGGGCACCAGTATCACCCTGGAAAATGGGGACCAGGTAAGAGGGGCCTCAGAGCCCCCAGCACAGACACTGACCCTCTTCAATTAACCAACCAGTTTCATCCATTGAGCTCCTGCTGGGACCCTCAGCCTCCTTCCCTTGCCTTGCGCTCCCTACCCCTCCCACCCCCCCACAGAAGGCCTACACCCTCATCACAATGCACTACCCCCAATATACTCACCCGGTGTCCCTTCTCCCCAGGGAGCCCTGGGAGTCCATCAAAACCTCGGTCACCCTAGGGGAAGAGGGGCAGCCCAGGTGAGGTCCTAGCTCTTTTCCCTCCTCATCCCTCCCTCCTGTGTCCTGAGTGGGGAGGTGCCACTTCATGGGGAAACTTTGGGAACTTGGTCATCCCCAGAAAACAAATGAGCTTAGACGGGGCTGGAAGTCACAGGCATCAGAGAGGGACCCAGGCCTGTCACCTTCACTCCAGGTTCTCCAGGCATCCCTCGGGCTCCATCAGCACCTGCTCGGCCCTGGGGTGCAAAGGAAGTGTCAGAGCAAACAGAGGCATAGTCCCCTACACTCTGAGTCCTGTCTCCCACCCACACCCACCACACCCCCACTCACCCTTCGCCCAGCCTTGCCAGGAGGGCCTGTGAGACCTTGAGGTCCTCTGGGGCCCTGGTGAGAGAGAGTCAGGGCAGGGTTAAAGAGCACAGACAGAAAGGGAGGCACTGGATGGGGGATCAGATGGCTTGTCACCTGAGGTCCTAGGTCTCCTGATTCTCCTTTCAGGCCAGGGCTCCCAGGTTGTCCCTGGGACAGAGAAGAGAGAGCGGCTATGTTGAAGGACATACCCAACAATGACTTCAAAGCACTCCCCAAAAGTAGCAAAATAACTTTTTTTTTAAAAGATTTTATTTATTTATTTGAGAGAGGGAGTGAGAGAGCATGAAAGGGGAGAAGGTCAGAGGGAGAAGCAGACTCCCCAAGGAGCTGGGAGCCTGATGCGGGACTCGATCCCAGGACTCCGGGATCATGACGTGAGCCAAACTGAGCCACCAACTGAGCCACCCAGGTGCCCCGCAAAATAACTTTTAACTTGGTCCCTTTCCAGAATTATCCATACCCACACACACAAATAAAGAACTCTCTACCCCAATATCAAACAAACTCACCAAGGGTCCAGGGCGGCCTGTGTATCCCATGGGGCCAGGGGGTCCCCGGAGCGCCAGCTAGGGGAGCAAGGGACACGGCAGATCTGAGGAAGAGGCATCAGGAGAACTCCCAACCCCAGCACACGCTCCAAATTCAGCTTTCCACTCTTTTTTTTTTTTTTTTTAAGATTTTACTATTTATTTGACAGAGAGATCACCAGTAGGCAGAGAGGCAGGCAGAGGGTGGAGGCAGGGGGAAGCAGGTGCCCTGCTGAGCAGAGAACCTGATGCGGGCTTGATCCCAGAACCCTGAGAGAGATCATAACCTGAGACTTTAAAGGCAGAGATTAATGCACTGAGCCACCCAGGTGCCCCTCAGCTTTCCACTCTTAATTCTCATTCCATTGCCTTGTATTCTCCCCAACCTACTTCCCTTTCAGCCCCAAACCAACCAGACCTTACCTGCCCCACATTTACTCCAACCTACCCTTCCAACTCCTCCTAAAGTCCACTTGCCCTCCATACCCATCCCTTCACCAACATCCCCTCCAGCCTTACGTACCCGTGCCTGCTGCAGAATCGCCTGGGCCTGAGCCTCCTGGGCTGCCACCACAGGGCCCTTGTCACCCCCACCACTGCCAAACCGGAACTGAGGGGTAGAGAGAAAGAAAGGTCCATATTCTCTTCCAGGAAACTCATGTAACCCTCCCAGTCAAAGGCTTCATCCAGCACTTCTCCCCTTTTCCCAGGTGCAGAGACACCCCCTGCCCCATGCCCTCCTCCAGTGTCTCCTGTGGAAAGTTTTCAGACAATCATGTATAGGTTTTCAGAAACTCTACTTCTGTCTCCCTGCCCCCTGCCCCACTCTCTGTCTTCTTCCTTCAGAAAAACTCTCCTTTGTTTCCAGAGTCCCTGAAATGTGGATTTTCTGCCAAGTTCTAGACAATCCATGTTTGGTTCTGGGTCCTCTAATGAGGCCCTAGTCCATCCACCTCAAAGATCAATCTCTTTGTGTTAATGGTTTTTCAAGACTCCTCCTTAGCTTTCCTGGTCTTCTGGTTCTTGATAACAGAACAGTTTCCCCTGCCCCTCCCATTCCAAAGCCCAGAATACAACTCACTGGAAGCATAAGAGATGTGCCAGGAGGGCCAGGGGCCCCATCCGATCCAGGGAGCCCTGCTCGGCCAGGGGGGCCCTAGAATAGGGAGAAAATGAGGAGAGGTGGACAGTTAGGGAATGTTTGGGTCCTGGCATCAGTGTGAAACTCTCTACAGAATAAATATAAACTTCCCTATATCCTTCCTGAACCATCCTACCCTCATACAGAAAAATAAGGGTGAGATACCAGATTACTCCCCTCCCCAACCAGAGCCTGTCCTCTTTTCTGGGTGTTGGGGAGCACACCAACCCCTTATTCATTAATCAGCCATTTAATGAGGAATTACTTAGCTTGGCACCCCTGTTGGGTACTAGAGGCTCCTCTGCAGTCCTCTGCACACACATACACACATGCACGCACGCACACACGCACTACTCCCTTACCCTCTCACCAGGGTCTCCAACTGGGCCTGGGTTGCCCTGGATGCCAGGGGGACCAATCAACCCCTGAGGAACAAAAAAGGAGTGGGTCAGGTATGGGCATTCAGATAGAAGAGGGGTATGTGACTGAGGAGTGGTCTCTACAAAAGAGATTTGAGGATCTGGGAAGCTTTGGAAGGACTCTCCAGAGTTCTGAGAAGGAGGCCTGGGCATATGTGGGGAAGACATAGGTGAATGTGTAAGAAGGGTCTCTGAGAAAAGAATGGAGGCTAATGGGTCACAGCTACACTTACCGCAGGGCCTTCTGGGCCAGGAGGCCCCTCTACTAGCATACCCTGTAGAACCAAAGGTCGAAAGTCAGAGGCTACAATGCTAGCACCCCTACCTTCTTTTCTTCTTCCCCTTGCCTTCAGCTCAGTGACCAACAGTGACTTACAGGTTCCAGCACCGCAGGCTCCCCCTTCTCTCCCTTCAGCCCCCGGGGTCCACGGGCAGCCTGAAGAAGACACACATGTAACCCCCAGTGGGGCCTGTGAGCAGCCAGGACACCAGGACTGTTCCCATCCCAACTCCCACCTTCCTTCACTCTCAGATCCTCTGGAGACCTCCCCAACCCTATGTGACTGCCTCTTCACAGACCTCCTAGGTCTTCCAAGGAGACCTCAGAGCTCTCCACCTCCAATTCCCAGCTCCATCTTAGCAAACAAACTTCCTCATTTCCCTGACGACCTCTTTCAGGAAGATCTTCACACACTTCCCGGAATTCCAAACCACATCCTTAACCTTCCCAAACCTTCTTCTGGAAGACCCTGCCCTATTCTCCAAGCTCCCTTTGACTCCAGGAATCGTTAGAGCTTTAAGAAACTATCAGCTACCTCACCCTTACTGCAATCTACCAAATAAGCATCTCTCTAAGATTGTAGATTGATTTTTATCGGGGTTCGAGGGAGAGCATGGATCCATATGAGAGTCTGACATAATCTAAGAAGTCTTTTCTGGGGAAGAGAAAGTATATGCCCTTATGCACAGAAGTTTTCTTAGAATTTCAAAGGGTTCACAAGTTAAAAACTCTACAGAGGTTAAACACCCATACTCTAAGTACAATTGGAAGGCAGTCCCCACTGATACCCCAAAGTCAGACCTCATAACTGGTTTTTAGAAAGATACAGCTCTTGGGCTATTGCTCAAGCCCCTGAGCAGACCTCCAGTTCCTCTCCCAGCAAGGACACTACATCCTTCCTCCTGCCCTCATTTATACTCCAAGCCCACCAGTTCCTTCTTTTCCACGCTTCTCAGATGCCCACCCCCAACACTGAGGCCAGAACCAAGATACGGATGGGAAGAATGAAAATCATTCTCCACTCCCCCAACTCTCCCAACAAAGACCTTCAGAATCCACCCCTCCACCTCCATCCTGACCAAACAGCAATGATGAATTTTCAAACTTTCCCATATCCCATATCAACCCCAAATTTCCAGAAAGCAGCAAAAGGGAAAGGCAGCATAAGGTCAAGGGTGGCAGTATTAGAGAAGGAAAGTGTGGGACAAGGCAGCAGGGTATAGGAGGCAGCTCTAATTGCAAGGCAAGCAAAAGATGAGTAGAATAGACAGGAAATTTCCCAGCTGAGAGGGAGTGGTTGAAGACATGGGAAACAATTAAGGGAGACATTTCAAAGGGACAAACACTTGGAAGCAAGAATGATTCCAGGGCCAAGAAAAATTAAAGATGGCCAAGATGGCTAGAAAATGAACTGGACAAACAGGAAGTGGTTGGACAGACAGGAAGCAGCCAAGAAAAGAAGATCCAGGAAGTGGACCTTCAACAACAAACATGGCTATCATGACCAAGAGAAAGAAGTTGTTCACAAAACGGACAAAAATTGACTCCTGGAAAGGTAATTCTTCCAGAAAACACAGACATCAAGGCTAGTACACACAGGAAGTAGCCATGATAAATATCTAGGCCCACAGTGGAAACTTTATTATTTGGATGACCTGAGACACACAGGAAGTGGCTTATTAGCAAAGGAAATTGTTACAAGACAGCATGAAAAACTAAAGCCAATACATAAATAACTCCCTTTCAGTACAAACTGTCACAGTCACCAAGATGGATGCCATGGCCAAGGAAGACAGGAAAGGACAGACAGGGAGTGACCCATAGGTTAGAAAACAAGACATAGGAAGTTAGATCATTTGGCAGCAACATGGATAGGAAATTGTTTTTACCAAGAAGAAATGATGGAGACAGACTGACAATGGACAGAAAAATAGGGGATTATTGGCCAAAAGCTTTATGAAATACAGCTTGATTGAGACAGAAAGTGGCCAAGAAAGATAGGAAGTGGTTATAGGATTAAAAAAGAAAAAAAAAATCCCAACTGCCCTGGACAGAAGGATCCATGAGTTGTCACAGGGCAAGATACTTGGCAGGGGAAAGCAGAAAGTCATCCTTTCAAGCAACATATACATCTTATGTGAACAGAAAAAGGTGACTCATCAACGGGAGATAGCTTGCAGCCAATAGACAATAATCAGAAACAACAGGAAGCAATTCTTACAGCTCCCACTGCAGGTCAAGAACGGAAGAGGAGCTCCTTTCACTTACGGCTCCCGAGGGGGCTGTCTCCGCAGACAGGGCAGGGCCAAGTTCCGTCTCCTCACGATAATCGTCCCCATAGCCATAGGTGTAATCGTAGGGCCCTGCTGGGGGGTCTGTGCCACCCTCCCCATATTCCTCTGTCAGGAACCTGTCGGCTGTGGAGGGGACCTGGAGATCTGTCTGCTCCTTCCCGGAGATGGGGAGGGAGAGGGGTAGATGGGGGCATTAGGGCTGAGAGAAGGTTTTCCCTGGACCTGAAGGGTGTGGGGTCTGGCCCAAAGAATTCTGGGGGTAACTGGGACTGGATTTTTTCTCCGAAAGAAAGCAAGGGAAGTGGTTGTATAGAAAGGGGGGGGCCATGAAAGGCCCCAAATGAGGAGGGATGCCCCAAAAATGGGCCTGGTGGGAAGAAATGATGAAGTACAAGAAGGAAAAAGAGTGGCCGGAGGGCTGGACACAGAGTAGACAGTCTGTGGAGATAATGGTAGACAAAGGAGTCCAGAGAATAATCAAAGAAAAGGATGTAAAAACAGAACAGAAAAAGTGACAAGATTGGACAGAAGACTCCTGGGAACAGAAATACGATGAAAACCTTTTGACACCAACATGGGGAAGAGGTTGTTCCAGAATCAAAGACTAATGGAAGGAGACATGGACACTGAAAAAAAATGGCTATGCTTAGAAAGACAAGCAGGCCAATAGGTCTGGAATGACTGGAAGACCACAAATGGATATGACAAACAGCCCTCAGGCCAGAGGAAGAGTTGATTCACCAAGATGACATGGGGGTAGGAGGAGTGGGTCACAGATGCCCACTGCCCCCAACTGGCATGAGGGTGGGGGATGGAGTTACCTCCTCAGGGGGTGGCAAGGGGCTCGATTCCAGGATTCCTTCCTCTTCACCTGGGGTGGGGTCCTAACCCCAAGGAGAAGGGGGAGAAGAGTAATATGGGGCAGAAAGGAAGAAGAGAGGTTAGCAGGAGGGGAGGCAAAGCAGCACCTTGTCCCCCGCTGTGGGCAGTGTCTGTACTGGGGCGGTGGGGGTAATCTCAGATCTTGCAGCCCCTTTGGAGGGGGGACAGTTTGGGGAGAGGCCATAGCAGTTTGGGGGCACAGATCTGGATGCCCCAGCTCTACCTGCTGGTAACTGCTTCCTCTGGTCCTGGGGGGGGCCCGGGCAGTGGGGGGAGCTGCCCGCCGAGCTGGGTGTCTGAAGGGGGGAGGCAGGCCCCGCGCTGGGCCGGAACCTCCAATTCGAGAAGGCCTCCGGCCTGGTGAGGGGGGCGCCTGCCGGGCTGCTGAACTCTTGGCAGGTGGGGTAGGCTTTCTGGGAGGGGTCCGACGCCCCCTGGGGGGAGGGGGAGCCCTGCGGCTGGGGTTCGGTGGTCTCTGTAGCAGAGAGACATGGGAGGGAGCAGTGAGGACACTCCCATAATCTAAATAAATGATGTCTCTCCCCAAATGTTAAGAGGGGAGGAAGGTGCCATAGGAGATGTTTCCAAAGGTGGTGGGAGGAAGGGAAGAAATAAAGGGGTCCCTCAAGTTTACCTGATAATCAGGGGTCGTCCCTGCAGTCATCACATCGTAATAAGGGGTCTCGTAGTCATAGTAGAAAGACTCAGTGGGCTGGGGTTCAGGAAGGGGCAATGGGAACGGTAGGGAGAGGGAGGAGTATAAGAGTGAGTAGAGGGAGAGGAGGGGGTGGTGTGGGGGTTTGGAAATGGGGTAGGAGTTAGGGATGAAAGGAGAGGTTGGGGTCAGGAGAGAGATGGGGAGAGGTGGGGCCGTGGGTCCCACATGTGGGACAGAAGTAGACATGATTAAGAGATTGACCCTCCAACCTTCAGACCACTGACCCCAGATCATATCTGTCACCTTAACTATCTGGATGCCACCCAATCCAGCGTCTCCTTTCCCTCCCTCCCCTTGCCACCACCCAGCCCTTTATTCTGTACCTCCACATGCAGGGGGACAGAGACTGGGGCCCAACACAGAATTCCATAAACCCAGCACTCTTCTGGGATTTTCTCTATCTCCTGCTCCTCCCCATTTCTCCTCCTAGGTCTTACCATCTCAACTTTTCTCCCTGGTTCTGTCTCTCGCCTACTCTGCTCGCCCATCCTCTGTCCCCGCATCTTATCCCACACACACACTGCCCCCCAATCTCTTAATTCAAGGAAGGGATGGGAAACCCAAGGACACAGTTCCAGGAAGACTGGTGGAGGAAAGGAGACACGAGCAGGGGACACAGCTCCCAGCCATGAAGTCTTTCATAATGACTCTTTTTATTTTTAATTGAAAATAAAAAGGTTGATGAATGAGGACTGGGAAGAGGGAGTGATGGTTGGGAGAGGGAGGCATGGTTAGAGTGGCTCTAGTGGAGGGGGGACAGGAGCCCAAAACAGGATGGGGAGCTCTGGAACATTGGGGGAATTCCCCTGGGGAGGTATCTGGGTACTTTTCTTCCCTGGAGTGTGCTGTGGTTTGGGGTTCGCCCAGCTCCCTCACCTGTCGCTGAGGTTCCTGGTTTTGTGGCCTATGAAGTCTTGATGGCTGCTGCTTTGGAGATCTCTGGGCCCTGCGAGACTGTTGTTTCTGAGGTCTCTCCCTCCAAGTTCCTTCACACTCCAGCTCCTTCTGTTCACAGGATTCGTAGGCAGCTTGCACCCCTGGGGCAATGACAAGCTCCTGGATGTCACCCTGCAAAGACATGGAGGATGAACTTCAAGGGAGGGAGGCAGAGAGAGTTTCAGAGACAGAGGATCGAGTCTGGGATGCAGGGTAAGAACCAAAACTAGGTAAAAGGACATAATGGGAGAAGGTCATTATCCGCCCTCCCATGTACACAGCCCTTTTCAACTTTCAAAGGACCTTCTCATCCATAATCCCACTTCACCACAACTGGAAAATCAGTAGAACAAGGATATTTATGCCTATTGTTCAAATATTCCATTCAGGAAAGCTCAACGTGGCAATGACTGGCCCAAGGTCACTTGTAATTGTAGACTCAGGGAATTCATACATTCCAACTCTAAATCCAGCACTGTTTGTCCACCCCCTGCCCTTTGTGGTAATGCATGAACCTTTCCACAAAGGCTTCTGGAAACAGTGGCCAAGCCTTAGTTTCTTTGACTTTCCATTAAAAGTAATGATTAGAATTCTCAGGACCTCTAAAAATGGGGGAGAGGGAAGACACTTTTGAATTCCAATGACATTTGTTTGAGCCCACACATGATTCTTTGCATACCCTGCCTTGCATTATTGATTGGGGTTATTGTCTCATCTTCAAAGAGGAACTGGGAGCTCCTGAATAATGGAGACCTTATATTACTCTTCCGTGTTCTCCTTGACACTGGGACAGCAGGTGTTCAGAGAACATGGACTGGCTTGGTGGGTGGATGGTTGGATGGATGGATGGATGGATGGATAGGTCAGTGGGTGAATGAATGGGGCTCAAATGCATGACTGACTGAATGGGAGGGTTGGTGGATGGTGAATGAATGAATGGGAGCATTGGTGGGTAGATAAATGGAGATATGGAGTAGAGGAAAGAAACTGGTACGCAGAGAGATGAATGGAAGTGAAATATGTGAATGAATGAATGGTTGGATGGAGAGTGGGTGGGTGAGGAGATGGGTGGGTGAGTGAGGGGATGGATGAATACATGCATATGTACACCTCATATGCATGGGTAGATGGGCTGGGTGGCTGGATGGATGAGTGAATAAATGGATGGGTTAAAGATGATAGACTGATGGATGAGTGAAGAAAAAAGTGGCTGAGCAGAGAAGATGGGCAAGGGATGGATACGACCCTGAATGCTTGATTGGTGAGTGAGTATGTAAATGGATGGGTGGGTGTTAGATGAGGATATGAATGGGTGGGTGTAGATAAAGAGACTGGTTGGAGGGATGAACAGATAGGCAGACTCATGAAGACTGATAAAGGCAGCTGTCCTGCCATATAAGTGGGCCCCTAATTCTTCAACAGAGAAAATTAGCCCCGGGGATAGGAAATGCAAATAGAGATTCATGAGGGCTCGAATGAAGGGCTAGGCTCTAAGAAGATGGAGTACTAGGGCCAGAAGGGCAATGGGCACAAGATACAGGACAAGCAATCACTCTGTTCTCTATGTTCTGCTTACCTCAAACACTTCTTCATCCAGGATGCGGGCACCAAAGATAATCACTCCATGAGTGTCCAACAGTGGGCGAGCACTTCGGGGGAGAGGCCGGGTGACACGCTTCTTGCAGTCAACTATGAGGGTGACAGACTGGCCCTTCACAGCCACAGCCACACGGTGCCACCTGGTCATGGGCGGGGGGAGTGGGTCAAGTGATTGACTGAGGGTGGACGGAGTCAACAGGGCTGGAGAGCAGTTGATGGAAAGGTTGGAGCCAATGATAATAGTAGCAGTAATCCAAGCGGCTATTTACTGACTGTTTACAATGCACCAGGTATCAGGCAATACTTTCCTCATTTGATTGTCATGAGTCTATCAACCTTATAGCCATAGAAACTGAGGCTTTAAAAAGTTCACCTGCCCAAGGCATAGACTAGTACTACGTACAAGGATTTAAACACTAAAGCCCAAACCCTGGGCCAGAAGTGTAGGAAGTTTGGGCAATAGGTAGGTGAGGTGAGGCCAAAAAGGTCAGTTGGGGTTCCTAGTTCAGGGAGTGGGGGTTCTGGGGTCAGTGGTCCAAGGAGACGTCCTGAAGGGACAGCCCAGGCAGACCAGAGGAGCAAAGTGACTTACTTGCCATCTGCTAGGCTGAGGCCTCTGAAGACTGGCTGAGCTGGGGGTTGAGGCTGTCCAGTCTGGTCCTCATACAGGAAGCGGAATGGTCGGCCAAGCTCCAGGCCCAGCTGTTGGACACCCTGGGCACTGTAGAGAGTCAGGAGGGGAGCCTGGAGGCCAGGGCGGGTCCGGACAGCAGTCAGCAATGAGAAATCTTTGGGAAAACCTCCTGGTACCCGAGAGAGACACAACCAGGTGGAATGAGAGGCAAAAAGAACCATAAAACCTTTCCCTTATGGTGTCTGACTCTAGACCCCACCCCATGGCCTCCCCCAGCTCTCCCTACTCTAGCATGTCACCCATACCTGGGAAGAGCTGGCGGGTGGGTGCACTGAGCTGGGCAGGACGGGATACTCGGTAGGCCACATCAGCTGGACAGATGCCTCTTGCCCTCCGGACGCCATCAGGAAGGGAGGGGAACCTCAGGGCCCGGAGCACATCCACAGGCGGTGTACCTGGGAGAGTCCATGAGCATCAGGAGAAGGGACACACCTTCAGGAGGGCCAAGATATGGGGGCATTTGGGGTCTGGAACTCAGCTTCCTGGAGCTCAAGCTCCCTGAAGGCAAAGGTCACCCCTCCCTTACCTGCCCCCAAATGGACCCTGAACAGATGGGAAACCAGAATCACCTGGAAGAGGGCAGCACTGGCCCTGTGTTCAGCTCCACATAACCCCTGCCCCTCTTGCTCCCAGTGTGTCTTGCTCAGTCTCTCCTGATCTCTGTCTTTCAACCTATAGATCTCTCTCCACTCTCCACCATTTCCCCTTCTCTGTCTCTCTCACTCTTCCTTTCTTTACATCTGTTGATCTTCCTCTCTCCCTGTCTCTTCTGTCTTCTTCTACCTCCCTCCCGCTCCTTCTATGGTTTTTTCTCCCCCTTATTTGTCCCTCTCTCATTCCCTTTCCATATCTCTGGGTCTCTGGGTCTCTGGCCTCTTTCCCGTATCTCCAGCACAAACAACATCTGGGCAATCGATCATTCTGGGCACAGGAGGTGCGGGCTGAGGGGGGGGGGCACTTGGGAGGGAGCAGAGAGGCAGGTCTATGGGGATGGGACTCCAAGCTGCTTCAGTGCCCGCGTTTGCGGAGGTGGGGACAACTCTGACCATGCTGAGGATGGAGATAGCAGAAAGAGCAACCCCAGGAGCCTGTGCCCCTGGCTTGGGAGATGGGCTGTGGGGCCGGGGGGTGGGGGGGCAGCTGCCATGAGGAGCCGAAGCAGGTCCAGGGCCCAGAGCCACACATCTGTTGATCCCATCAGAGTCCTTGCCCAAAACCCGGGCAAGCTCCCCGAACCTGGAACTTCAACCCTGCCCCACTACCCCCACCTCTCGGATCCAAAGATTTGAGACCCAGGCCATCCCTTCTATCCACCTAGAATTCAGCTTTCTCAGACTCAAACTGACTGGAAGACAAAGGTCACCTTTCCTCCACTTGCTCCCTGGTACACACACTCCTCACGCCATCGGGTCCAGATTGGAAAAATCCCAAAGAAAGTCCAGCAAAATTTTCATAGAAGCATGGGGCAGGGCAGGGGCCAGAGCGATCAGGAGAGCAGAGCTGGGTGGGGTGGGTGAGGTGGGGCGGACAGGCAGAGAAAAGGCCCTTTGAGTCCAGGAGCCGGGAAACCACGGCCTTGCCCTCCCCTTTACCACCCCCCCCTTGCCCGAGCCTGGCCCCTGAGTGTGGCAGCTCCGCAAACACCAACACACAAGGGCTGCTTTGAGAGAGGAAGGGTGAGTGAGACAGAGACACAGAGACTCACAGAGACCCCAGGCCAAGGAGACCTCTGAGGCCCCCGCCTTTCACCAAACCCCACAGGAGAATAGTTCCATCCTATAGACGACCTACCCACAGATCTGCCCACCTCAGGCCACATATGTGCCCACTGACTCTGGCCTCGGTCTGCCCCACAGGCTCCTCTCAGGCAGCCCCAACACCCCCCTTACACTCTACCTTTGGTCCCCGAATACCCCCCTTATTTTTACTCCTATGAATTCCACACCAGCCCATTTCCCTATAGAGTCCCATCTCTAGCCACTCAGCCCCAAAATAAAAGACAGTCATCTTAACCATCCCCCATCTCCATGCTAGAGGATTCCTTTCCTCCTTGAAAAAGGCTCCAAGAGTCCACAGACATGGCACACTTCCATTTCCTGTCCCTCAGCCTCATGCTCCTCGCATCTTGGAAGTTCCTCTTTCTGTGATCTAATCTAAATCCTTTATGCTCCTCTTCTGACCATTTTTCTCTCCAGAACGAAGAAGAAATGAATAGTAGAGTTATATGCAAATCAGCCTTCAGTGTTGCCAGGAGTGGGAGGCTTGTTCCTGCCTGCCCAGGACCCAGGTACTCCCAGCCCCCTTCTCTCCGGCATCAAATCCCTTTCCTAGGCGCCAGGACTTCTGGATCCTGGGAAAAAGAGGGAAAAGATTGGGGTTGTGGACGCCAGGGTCCCAGGGGAGCCCCGCTGGCCAGAGGGGGAGGGGTGGGGCAGGAATGCAAAGAGTTGGCTCCTGCCTCAGACACCTGATCCCAGCCTGTCCAGCGGCCGTCCTGTTGGCAGCCAGCCCCAGTGCTCCCCAGAGCCAGCCGCGTGGCAGCAAGGAGGGCACAGGGAGGGGGAAGGGGATGCTGTCCGGGAAGCCAGTGGGACAAATAGTCCAGTGGTCCCTTCTTTCTCTACCTACTAGGCTCTGCGCTGACCCACAGATACCCCCTCTCACCCCAGACATATAGATAGGAAGACATACACACAATGCTCACCCATCAATACTGACATCTGCCTCCCCACCCCAGCATCTGCAGGACCTGGCACAGCTTCGGCTCTCCCTGGAGAACCCCCAGCACCCAGTCCCATTCTCTAAGGTGAGCCTTCACCTTTCAGCTTTACCTGCCCTCTCCCAGTCCGTACAAGGAGGCAAAGAGATTCCCCCTACCTTGGTTCCCAGGGACCCAGGTGACCTGCCCTCCACCCAGGACCCTTAGCCCCCAAAATCCCCTTCTTGGATTTAGAACCTCTGCCCTAAGCATCAGCTGTCCCCTACCCAGGGGGATACTGAGAGCTGGAACCTGACTCCGAGGACGCAGGCGTCGGGGACTCCTCTTACCTGCCCTGGCGGGGACCACGCTCAGCCCCAGCACCAGCGGTACCAGCAGGAGGAGGCGATGGCAGCGGCTGCATCGCTCCATGGCTGGCGACCCGAACACCGGGTCCCAGGGACCTACGGGGGGCCAGAGGCGCAGAACGCCCCAAGGCTGACAAGAGAGAATAAGCAGGCTCTGAGCCTCAGACGCTGGGGTCCCGCGGAGGTCAGAGGCTGTCGTAGCGACAGCTCTCAGCGGCCCACCTCCATGCAACCGGGCGCCCGTCGGGGCTCTGGCGCCACTCCTTCCTCGGTGGCCGCCGCTCCTGTGTGTCCCCGGCCACCCTAGCGGCCCAGAGCCCCCACCACGCCCCCGGCCCAGCCCAGCCCAGCCCCAGCCTCCAGCCGCCCGCCCACAGCCACCGAGGGGAAACCCCACCCTCAGTCTCCACCTGGTTGGGTGTGGGAGGACGGGAGCCCTCCTTCGCTGATCCTCGGACTGCCCTCCCCTGCTCCTTGCAGACTGAATGGCCTGTACCCAAGATTACCTTTTCGGGAACCCCGGTATCTCTTCCCTTGCCGCTTCCTTTTCTAGGACTCAGGGGTCCAGTCAAAGCCCCCACCCCAACTCCCTCCCACCTGGGGGCCCAGAGACCCTTTTCAGCTGTCCTGGGAGGGACTTAGGGCACAGTGGGAGGGGAGAGGCGGGCCTGGGGGGGGGGGGTCTCTGCCTCCCCCCCCCAATCAGGTCTCCATAATTACTTCCCCTCGCCCCGCCCAGTGTAATTACAGAGCCCGGCTGGGGCGGGGGTATTTATAGACTAGGCTATAGATAGCGACTGGGAACCTGCTACCCGACGGCTGCAAGGGGCAGGGCGGGGTGGGGTGGGGCAAGTGGTTACAGGGGAGGCAGAGGGACCGGGCGTGGGGGAAGATATCGCCAGAGACTGGACAGCCCGACACACGTAGGCTAATCAGGTCCAATGAGATGAAAACGGGGGGAGGGGGGAATGGGGGGGGAACGAGGTCAGGGAGTCCGGAAGCCCAGGTGACAAGGGATCCAGCGGGGAGATGAGGGGGCCGTCGAAGCTCGTTGCAAGAGCGCAGGGAAAGAGGGTTACTCAGGGACGAGAGGCCGCCTCTGGGCGAGCAAAGCCCGAGGAGGCCAGGGCGCTCAGAGCCCGGTGAGCCCCCACGTACGGGCACGGCGCCCGGTCTGCCCGGAGCCCGCGGCGCGGCGGGAGAAGACAGGAGCGAGCCCAGGCGCCGCCGCCCGCTGGCGCTAGGAGGGCGCAAGCGAACAAGGCGCCTTTGAGAATCAGCCGCCCCCCTCTTCCTCCTCCGGCCGGCCCCGCCCCCAGGCTGGCACACCCTCTTCCCCCCTCCCCGACAAAGCGCGCCTTGTGTCCCCCACCCTGTGCCCGCCTCTCCAGCCCCAGGGAACCTCGGCGGCGGCGTCAAGGGAGCGCGCCCGAAGCTCCCGACCGGATAACCCCCTACGCGCGCGGCCAATACAGTTACCTCAGTCCAGAAAACAGCGATTTAATTTGAAAGCTATTTTATGTGTGAGTGAAAGAGAAGGGAAAGGAACCCCAGAGAGAAGAGCTGCAGGGCAAAAGTCATGCAGCCCCAGCAGGCCATCTCTGCAGGCTGACCATCCCCCCTCAATTCTCAGGCCAGGGTCTTGTGTCCCCCAGGCTACACTGTGTGTGCCCAGGTCTGCGGGAGGGCTGTGAAGGGAAGGGCCTGAGGACTACTCACCAAACCATCCCCGCCCCACCCTGCCAGCACACCCCAGGCCCCTTCCCCTAGTTAGACAAGAAACGGTGGGGGAAGGGGTTGGGAAGGCCAGTGCTTGAAGGGCCCCGGGGACAGACCATCTCAGGGCCCACCCTTTCCCAAACACCACCTCCACCACTGGCATTTCTTAGTCAACCTGGGAAAGTACAGTACTTCTTTGAGTCTAACTGCAAGTCTCTATCCTCAGAGGAAATTAAAAATAGCAGATGGGTTCCTACATCTCCACCCACCCCTTAACCACCATCACCTTTTTATTTTTCAGTCTGATTGCAGCAGGAGGTGAAGTGTGAGAGGGACTCTGGACAGGAGACAGTGACAGGGCCCCTCCCTCTTCCAGAGTAGCCCCCACCTGCCAGGCTACTGTCAAGGCTGGCAAGGCCTCAAGGAAGGCCTGTCAGAGCACTACTCCCATGTCCATCAGTTTGGGGGGCCTGCCCCCCGATATCCATCTCTGAACGAGTTCCCATTTTCTCTCTTCGCATGGGTAGCTAAGTGAGGCAAGATGAGAAGGAAGCAAGGTCCTGTGAGCAAGGCCAGTGCTTTGTGCTGGGGGAAGGAGAGATCGTTCCAGGCAGGGGGTGAGAAATCACCCCAAATCATGGCAGACCCAGACAAATTCAGAGACTCAAGGCCATTGAAGAGAGAGGTCCAGCCCTCACAAGGATCTGGGGTCCCCTCTGACTTGGGATATCACGCAAACCCCCTGGAGGGTTTATGGATCCTCTTGGAGGTCTCAGCTCTGCCCTCTACACCTCACCCCACCGAGATTCTAGGGCATGGCCCCTCCCCACCATGCCCCAAGGCCAGAGTCCCCCTTGGATGCGTACTCCTCAGGTGAGGAGCACCACATTTGGGTCTGGGCTCAGGCCAGCTGGTGGGGAGCCTCAAGCATCTCCATGAGGAAGGTGTCAATGGGGGTGTCTCCAATGAGCTTGAAGAAAAACAGATGCTCTAGACACTTAAGGCCAATGGACCTGAGGGCAGGAAGACGTAGCAGCAGCTTGGCAAACCTGAGGGAGAAGCAAGAGAAGATAGCTGGAACCACATGGGCCCTGAACACACCCTCATGGCACCCAACCCCTCACCCCCACAGCTCCTTCTCACCGTCCCTGCTGCTCAGGGTACTTCTGCTTGCAATAGGTCTCCAGTGATGCGTACACTTTCTCCCGCAGAACCTCCACCTCGCTAGGATTGGAGAGGCCCTTGGCATCTGGGATGGCAGGGAAAAGAGGGGGAAGAAGGAAGACAAATCAAGTCAGAACAAATGTGGAGATGCAGCCCACACAATGTCCCTTCTGGGCCCCACCTACTGGGCCTTTACCAGATGCCTGGCAAGGGAAGCAGGGCAAGTTATGGAATGGGGTCAAATGGGAGCGTATCAGTGGATGTGGGTTTTTCTTGGTCAGCTGGGAGATTGCCGGGTTGAGGGGAATAGCTGGTAACTTAGGAGTCTCTGGAGAAGAGGAGGCTCCAAGGTTGCCTTGGTCTTGAGAGATAGGGGTGATCCTCCTCTTACCTGGATTGAACAGAATGATTGCCCTCAGGCAGCCAAGCTCTGTCTTGTCCATCCTCATGTCACGCATTTTGGACACTAGCTCTGTCAGCACCCTGGAGAGGGACCTGCAGGTCACTCAAAGGTCACAGCTCAGCCAGCCTTGGACACGGACCAGCCTATAGCCCCACCCCCTCTACCTACAGGCCAGCCCAGCCGAGGGCCACTGACCGATCGAAGATGGCTCCCACGCCTGCAGAATGGGCAGAGTTGCGGTGCACATGAAGACCTGTGGCGAGGAGGATGCCATCTCGGACATCAATGGATCGGTGGGAGAAGGAAGCAATGAGAAGCTCATTCCAGCCTGGGTTGGGGCAGCAAGGGTCAGGAGCCAGAGATCAGACCATGGGATTCAAAGCATATCAGGGGAAGAGAAGAAGAAGTGGTGAGGTCAATGAACTTGGGCCCCTTGGTATATAAGTATGCACTGGGGTCACTGAAGGTCAGAAGGTGAAGTAGGGGTCATATGTCAAGAGCTCAGGGGGATCCAAGGTCACTGACCTGCCCGGAGCAATATGACCTGGTCATCCAGAGGCAAGGAGGAAAAGTGTGGGATCCTCTTCGCCCACTCAACAAGCGTGAATAGCTGTTTGTCAGCTGCCTGACAGATGTTAGTCACGGGGTCATTTGGCTGCGGGGGATGGGGGGTAAGAGTTATGGAAGGTCTGGAGGTACAGTGGAAGCCCCCCTTGTAAGAGGTTTCTGACATCACCTCCTTAAAGGAGTCTCCCTTCAAAACCATCTGAACCAATCCTTGTAAGTCAGGCTTCTCCTCTGGCATTCGTGAAAACAATTATGCATTTAGAACTTGCCTGTGGTTCCACCACTGGGTTGTTTTGGGATGGGGACAGAGAAAACTATCACACCCACCTCAGATGTTTGAGAGACCTTGTTTGGCAGTACTTCCAGTCCCAGGCAGTGTTGGGAGGGAGGGTTGGGAGGGGAAGGGAGAGGAGAGGGAAACAGAACCAACCTAGACTCCCACCCCCCCATCCCCCATCAGGAAAGAGACTGGATTGACCCCATCACTCACGCTGCTGCCGCTACCCCCGGTTCCCCCAGGACCCTCAACGCCCTGGTCACTCTTCTGCTCCACAGCAAGCTCTGCCTCCAGGATCCTGTCCACAGGCATCTCCTCGGGGGCTCCCCCAGCCCCCTCCCCATCCCCGTCCTTGTCCTTCCCCCGCTGACGCTCCTCCTGTACCGCTGGGGGTGGGAAGAGGAGGAAAAGAAAAAGGGAAAAGTCAATAGTCAGCGGTAAGGGGTTCTGAAATGTCCTTAGGGCCTTATCAAGGTTCTCATGGCCCTTAGGAAATATTTATAGGAACTGGGGAAGTCACTAGCAACTGGGGACCAGGGGCAGTCTGGAAGCAGGGGTTATAAAAGGGCAGATAAATAAACCAAGAAGGAGGAGGGGAAGGGACGGTAAAGGATTAGGGAGAAAGTTAACATTTAAACTGAGGACCAACTACATGCTAAAAAATATGAAAACACATTTTAATATTCCCTCAATTATTGTGAGAATCCTGTGAGCTCTTATCCCTGTTATTAAAGATGAAGATTGTAGGGCTTAGAGAAGTTAGATAGCTTGTCTAAGTTCACATAATACACAGTAAGTCATCCATCTAAATCCATGTGTGCCTGACTGCAAATCTGATGCTCTTCTGACTCAACTAAGAGGCAGTGAAAGGATCACTGGCCTGGGTCTTCAAGGATGGGTACTGATCCCCCCTTTGTTACATGACCTTAGGAAAACCAGGCCTCAGGCTCATCTAAAAGGAAGGATTTGACCAAGATACTCCAAAGTGTCTGAAAATTCCAGAATCACACTTAAGAAGATAAAGAAAAGGAAGGCAGCCCTGAGATCTTCAGTAAAGTCTATAACTTAAGAGAGTAGAGTCCCAGACTTTGGAGGAAGAACCATAGATAAGCAATCATTGTATCAAGGAGGAGCGACTATTCAGGTAACTGAAGGGGAGAGAGAGAAGCTCATCGTGGCTCAGGAAATGTTAGCCTACCCTAGCACGAGGGAGGGGAGGGGTCATAGGAGCAGGCAACAGAGGATACCCCCTTTAAGAAGGAAACTCAGGGACAAGAGCTGATGAGGAGAGAGAGAAATCAAATATCGCCCTCTAGAGGAGGAGAGAGAACAGTCCAGTCCTCCTGAGAGGTATAGTCCAGGGTTTTCTGCAGTCTCCCTTCACCTCCTCCCTCCTTTCCCACAAGGTAGCCCAGAAAGCTTGGCTGACTCAGGCCCTTACCCTCCCTCTTCATGCCGGTGGCCAGGCACTTCTGATAGCGGCAGTACTGACAGCGGTTTCGCTGGCGCTTGTCCACGGTGCAGTCCTTGTTGTCCCGGCACGAGTAGGTCAGGTCCTTACGGATGGTGCGCTTGAAGAAGCCTTTGCAGCCCTCACAGCTGTAAACCCCATAGTGTTTGCCTAGAAGGCAAGGGGAATAGCACCAACAAGGCTGCACGTAGATCCCTCACCATTAAGTCTCTTGCCAACTTCCCCCCAGCAAACTTAGCTTAAATACATTGTGTGTTTACCAAATCCAGAGACGGAGGACCCAGACATGAGGGTCCTCCTCATTGTTAACTGTTCAAAACCCTATACCAACCTCCTCTTTCCTCTGACCATCCCCCATGCCATATTTGAGCTTCAGGTCCCTTACCTATCACCAGGCTTCCCCCCACCCACCTGCTCCAGTGCAACCCCATGAGCCCCTGGGAATCCCACAGGTGATGGTAAATGTCAGACACTCTCTTTCTTCCTCTCTGGTCATCCTCTGAGCCCCATACCTGAGCTTCGGTCCCCGCAGATTGCACATAGCCGTTTGCCAGCCCCAGGGCCACCTGGAGGGGGTGGACAGTGCAGGCCCCGAACCCCTAAGACTGGTGGCTTCACATCTTCAGGCGGGCCAGACCCACCCCCAGGGAGCGACACTGTTGAGTTAATCTGGGATGGGGGGAAATAGGGAAGTCACAGGGAGACTCATTGGGAAGGAGAATCTCTCAGAGGTCATGGAAATCATCCCTTACCACCCAGGCAGGGCCCTGCATTGCACATTACAGAGGACATTATTTACACTGCAGTCTACGTGAAGGGGAACCCCTGGAGCACAACCTCAAAGACGTTAGGCATACAATTCTCCCTGAAATTATGCAATACAGGGGCCCTGAAGGGCAAGTATCTCAGGATGGCAGATGGGACAAAAAGGGCAAAAAAACCTGATAAATGAAAGGGACATCAGAATATTAAGGTTCTTTTACAGGGCTGGGGAGGAAGCATGCACTGAAAGATCAGTCACCTCAGGAAGGGCAAGGGGTCTCACAAGGACCACAGGCCTGCCAGGATTAGAGGACTGGAAGGTCAGTGGGCCATGGGGAAGTTCACACAAGGATCTGGGGTCACAAGGAAAACAAGGAAATGAAAGTGGAGAGGCAGTCAGTGAGCCATGACCTCTCACCTGGGGACTGCTGACAGGCCCGGAGAATCCTGGGGGAGCTGGAGGGGGCAGACCAGGGGACCCCATGGAAGAGCTGATGACAGGGAAAGGGGAGCCCAGTGGGGGAGGTGGCATCGGGGGCGGGGGTGGGGCCCCAGAGCCTCCAAGGGAGGAGGCTGCTGAAGGGGGTAGGGGTAGCCCAGGAGGAGAAGAGGGAGGGGCCCCCTGGGGAAGGGGATTTGGGGAGGAACTGTCTGGGCTTCGGGAGTCTGAGGGAGGGGTACACACAGGCAGAGAGACACACAGACAGAAAGACAAAAAAGAGAAAATGAGTCTTAGATCAACCAATTGGAGACTTTAATTCTCTAATCCCCCACCGCACCCCACCCCAACCCATCCCACTCATCCTCATGTCCAGAAACACCCTGTTGTCAAACAACAGTTTAACTCCGAATTGTGGTGAGAGGAGGGGGTTGACAAAAGACAGGCTAGATCACGCGAGGGAGAATTCCACGCAATGCATTTGGTCACCCCAAGTCAGACATGTCTTATGTGGGTGGGGCAGCACGTGGGGTGGAACTGACGGCCCCTCCATTCCCAGCTTGTAGCCGGACTGTACAAGGAAAAGAGGCGGAAGAGACCCCTCCTAGACGCAGGGTCTGCCATCAAGCGTCCAGAGTCCCCAAACTCAAGGACTCGTGTCCCACGCCCGGGACCTCCAGATTGCAGGGCCTCACACAGCCAAAGCTGGGAGGGCGGAAGCTCCCCCTCCCCGCCCCGCCCCGGGGGGGAGGGCGCTAAGGCCCTCGGGAGGGAGGGGACGCATGTTTACAAACAAGGGGGCGGGAGCGCCAGGGAAAGCGCGCCAGGGGACGGGGGGGAGGGGTCGCAGATAACGCGGTCACTGGTTCGCCTGTCCGTCCGCTAGGACACTCACCCCGCCCGCTGTCGCCCATCCCGTCCCGTCCAGCCTCCCCCGGCTCCGGCTCCGGGGTTTGTTGCTCTCCGGCTGCTGCCGCCGCCGCCGCCGCTGCGGGATCCAGCCAGGGCCGTCGCCGCCGCCACCGGGAGGCGACCCCACAATGCATTTCTTTTCGCACCCCCACCGGCCCACACTGCCCTGCGGCATGCCGCTCGGGTAGGAAGGGCGGGCGAGCAGCCCAAGACATGATTCTTGGCTGAGTGCAAGGATACCAAAGAGGTACCAGGGATTCCCAAGTATTGACCAGGGGACTAGCTGAGCACGAGGAAGCCCCAGAGGAAAAGACTCTGGGCTAAACCGGATCAAATTAAGCGCTTCGCTCTGCTCTGTACCAAAATGACAGCACCGACATGGCAGCCATCTTGGTATAGACGGGAAGTCTCCGCGCTAGTTCCCGCCCCCTCGTCTAGTTGGAAACGGAGGAGGCGGTCTCCTCGGCCCTGTTAGCCGGCCTCGCCCAGCCTTCCCTCAAATAACCTCCACGCCCGCGCATGCGCGCCAGAGCAGGCGGCTAGGCCGCCACCCGAGTGCCGCCATATTGGTAAAGGTATTGGGACCGAGGTGGGACGGAACTTCCTGTTCTCGCGGGAGCCAGAGGCGGGACTGCCACGTCCGAGCAAACCGGGAAAGGAGAGGATCCCGAAGCCGGTGAGAGAGAATTCCCTGCTTTACCCTACCGTCCTTTCCAGACCTTTTCCACTACCTAGTGGATCATAGAGACTAGGGCCCAGAGAGTCCGTAAAGTAGAGAATCAAAGCCTAGAGCGGTGTCCCGGGGGCCCTATATCCGGGAGGGGGGTTGAGATAAAGAGACCGAGTCTTGGGAACAATGTGGGTGGGAACAGCGGAATGTGGTAGCGGCCCCTAGAAGTGGACGGAAGGCACGAACGGAGTAAAACTGACACCTCATAGGTGTAGAGTTGAGGGTCAAGTGGAGTCACTGTCTCTGTCCCTCTGGTCAGCGTGATGGCCAGAGGCCAGGGGGCCCCCCACTGGGTGGCCGTGGGACTGCTGACCTGGGCGGCCTTAGGGCTGCTAGTGGCCGGACACGGGGGTCATGGCGACCTGCACGAAGACCTGCACGAGGACTTCCATGGCCACAGCCACAGGCGCTCACATGAGGATTTCCACCATGGACACAGTCATGCCCATGGCCATGGCCACACTCACGAGAGCATCTGGCACGGGCATACCCACGGTCACGAACATGGACATTCACATGAGGATTTGCACCATAGCCATAGCCATGGCCAATCACATGAGAGCCTCTACCACAGAGGACATGGACATGACCATGAGCACAGCCATGGAGGCCATGGGGAGTCTGGGGCTCCAGGCATCGAGCAGGACATGGACACTGTCACTCTCTGGGCCTATGTGAGTCCCCAGGGGATGGGGGAGAGAGGGGCCGGTTCTGGATTTTTGGGAAACCCCGCACCGCTTGACCCCTGACTCTTTCCCTCACCAGGCACTGGGGGCCACCGTTCTGATCTCTGCAGCTCCATTTTTTGTCCTCTTCCTTATCCCTGTGGAATCAAACTCCCCCCGGCACCGCTCTCTGCTCCAGATCTTGCTCAGTTTTGCTTCAGGTGGGCTCTTAGGAGATGCCTTTCTGCACCTCATCCCTCATGCACTGGGTAAGTTATTTTGGGCCACTATTGTAAATCTTAATATTTTATTCTTTAGGCAGAAGGGTTCTTTGCCCTTTTTTCATCTCTTACTATCCAATATTCCCCCAAAGGCATGCCACTTGGCCAGGGTATTCTCTCATTTGACATCTCCTCTCCCTTTCTCTAGAACCTCATTCTCACCACCCTCTGGAGCAGCCTGGACATGGACACTCTCACAGTGGTGAGGAAGGAGTGGATGAAGATGTGTTGGGATGTTGGGGAAGGTCTTTCCCTCCCTCTTCTCCTCCTGCACTTGGGGGAGAGGAGTCTGGAATCCACATCTCCCTTAATGTCTCAATGCCTCTGTTTCCAGGCCAGGGCCCCATTCTGTCTGTGGGACTGTGGGTCCTCAGTGGAATTGTTGCCTTTCTTGTGGTGGAGAAATTTGTGAGACATGTGAAAGGAGGACATGGACACAGTCATGGACATGCTCATGGTCACACACAGGGAAGTCATGGGCATGGAAAACAGGGTAAGTCCCTTTCCTTAAAAAGCATTTTGCCTGCCTTAGAATCCCCTTATTCTATGGCTCTTAGGTAGGAGGGAACTTCCCTTTTGAGTACATTTTTGGAGGTCTCTGTTCTCCACTTTTACCAACTCCTTCCCGCAGAGTGTCCTTCAAAGGAGAAACAGAGTTCAGAGGAAGAAGAAAAGGAAGCAGCTGGGTCTCGGAAGAGGAGAGGAGGGAGCACAGGGCTCAAAGATGGGCCAGTGAGACCTCAGAATTCTGGAGAAGAAAAAACAGGTTCAGGTGAGGGACAGAGTTATTGATAAACTTGGGCCAGGAATATTATGTTTCACGTGGAATGTGCATTGTGAGTAATGGTAGGTGTCCGGGAAACGTGAAGGGGCTGGGTGGTGAAGTGATCTCTGGAGGGAGATGTGATAATGGCTGACCAGGGCTAGAATTAGGAGTGATAGATATCTCTAATTATTTTGTCTTCCTTTCCGCTTGTACAAGACCTGCGTGTATCAGGGTACCTGAATCTGGCTGCTGACCTGGCACACAACTTCACAGATGGTCTGGCCATTGGTGCTTCATTTAGAGGAGGTCGGGGGCTTGGGATCCTAACTACAATGACCGTCCTGCTACACGAAGTGCCCCATGAAGTCGGGGACTTTGCCATCCTGGTCCAGTCTGGGTGCAGCAAAAAGCAGGTTGGTGATTTGTGCATCAGACATGATTGCCTCAAACTCTTTATCTCCTGCTCACCCACCCAGAATCCACGATCAACTCTCATTAGTTC
The DNA here is from genome assembly GCF_010015895.1 of Lontra canadensis. NCBI lineage: Eukaryota > Metazoa > Chordata > Mammalia > Carnivora > Mustelidae > Lontra > Lontra canadensis. Next base: position 38,412 of record NW_022631508.1, read on the forward strand.
CAAACAAGCTGTACTGTGAGGAACAACAAATCCTCCAGAAATGAGGGGGAAGAAATTCTCTCTTCAGTTGTGGTCTACAAACCATCTCAGTGGTTTATGAGGGTCTTTCACCTTGACCTGTTCACTCAGAGTCTGTCTGTAGGTAGGACCTCTTTGATATTTTAAGATTTTTCAGAAGTGTCTATTCTAGATCCTTCTCTTTTTGCCTCAGTCTTTAGTTCTCTAAGACATGCACCCTGCCCATATGTACCTATACCCCACCAAACATGACTAACTGCTGATCATCTTTAGATGCTGCTGAGTACCTTTCTGTCTTTTCTGCCCACCAGGCGATGCGTCTACAACTACTGACGGCAATAGGGGCGCTGGCAGGCACAGCCTGTGCCCTCCTAACTGAAGGAGGGGCAGTGGGCAGTGAAGTTGCTGGTGGTGCAGGTCCTGGCTGGATTCTGCCATTCACTGCAGGTGGCTTTATCTACGTAGCAACAGTGTCCGTGTTGCCTGAGCTGTTGAGGGAGGCGTCACCATTGCAGTCACTTCTGGAGGTGCTGGGGCTGCTGGGAGGAGTTGCCATGATGGTGCTGATAGCCCACCTCGAGTGAGAGGTGGGGTAAACTGTCCCCACCCCAGTCCCAAACCTCTAGCCTCTAAGTCCTCCAGGTCAGGGGTCTGTGGAGGTTGGGGGCCCTCACCAGGGACATCTGGCAAAGGAAATTGTATCCTAGAGAAGTGGTGACTTTGGCATTAGGGCCATCAGGATTTTGCAGTGTTACAGGAGCTGCAGAAGTGAGAGTGAGAAGTCAGAGGGACCATAGTGTAAGTCATGTGCTGACCATGTTGTTGGGTTTGGGGGCTAAATGGGGCCATGAAGAAGGCTGGAAAAGAGAGCGGGTGATGACAGCCTATGCCGTGTGCCCTACCCAACCTGTTTTCAGAGGACCAAGCTACTACACACAGTCTTCTTCCAAGGTCTGCCTCCCCCTCCCACCTGTTGGTGGAAGCTTCAGGGAAGACCAGAGCCCTGGACAGAGCAGGTAGCAGGAAGAGCCGGGGATGTACATCAGTTAAACATCAATCGTGTGTCCTGATTTGGGAGTGATTGAGGGGGTAGGTGGGTTGCTAATCTCCTGGCCCGATTTTTTTTTTTTCCTATTCTTTTGATATCACTGTTTGAATCAAGAGGTAGGGGTGGTGACCGGAAATAAAGTCCTCGGATCTTCCGCCCCACACGCGGTCTTTTGTCTTTTTTGGAATAAGGGCCCCTCATCTCCCCATTCCCCAGGCCCCCAAGTGGCGGCGGCTGGCCACGCCCCCGCGGTGGGAGGTCAGCCTGCGCTGGTGGCCACAGATGGCCCAACGCCGGCCTGGCTTAGATTGGCGCGTCTTTGCTCTTGCCACGCCCCCTCTGCGCTAGGATTGGCTCCGTACTGGGTGCCCGCCCACCCGCCGCCGGACATGGCGTCTAAGCTCAGGCTCCGCTCCGCGCTGGCCCTGGTCACAGGTTGAGGGGAATGCCCTCCTAGGCGGGTTGGGGTGCTTGAGTGTTGTCGGGGCGCCCCCTCCGCGTCTACAGTCGCTGTGACCTCTGGCCCCCGGCCCAAATTTTACTAACTTTGCGCCCTGTCGACCTCTGACCCCTGCCCACTCCCCTTTTCCCCCTCCCGCGTGTTCTTTCCCACCTCAGGCGCGGGTAGCGGAATCGGCCGGGCCGTCAGTGTGCGCCTGGCCAGAGAGGGGGCCACTGTGGCCGCTTGCGACCTGGACAGGGCGGCGGCCTGCGAGACGGTGTGGCTGTTGGGCGGGCAGGGGAGCGAGGAGGTGGCGCCCGGCGTTACCCACGCCGCCTTCCAGGCTGACGTGTCTGAGGCCGGGTCGGTCAGGCGCCTGCTGGAACAAGTACAGGTGAACGCGACAGGACCTCGCCCTCTTTTAAAGAGACGACGTTGCCTCCATGCCCCGGCTGTACTTGGGTTTTGGTGTGTAATCACCCCCTTCCATAGGCCTGCTTTTCTCGCCCGCCATCTGTCGTCGTGTCCTGTGCGGGGATCACCAGGGATGAGGTTCTGCTCCGCATGTCTGAGGATGACTGGGACAAAGTCATAGCTGTCAATCTCAAGGTGGCGACCTCTGAACCTGTGGCTTCTAGCTCCTCCAGCCTGGGGGAGGGAGCTGGAAGAAGACTCTCACTCCAGCTGATCCTTTCTGCCTTGTTACTCTTTCCTCACCAGGGCATCTTTCTAGTCACTCAGGCTGCAGCCCAAGCCCTGGTGTCCAGTGGTTGCCATGGGTCCATCATCAACATCAGTAGCATCGTAGGGAAGGTCAGATTGAGTTGGGATGAGGTCAGCCAACTAGCATAGAGAGGAGAGCCCCTCCTTGGGACTCTTGACTCATCTCAAATCTCTGACTCACCTATAGGTGGGGAACATGGGACAGACAAACTACGCAGCATCCAAGGCCGGAGTGATTGGGCTAACCCAGACTGCAGCTCGGGAGCTTGGACGGTTGGTCAGACATCCCTGGGGGTACAGAGGGATTTGCTGAGGTGTGTGGGAGGTCTGGGGGGCAGGTCAGTACTCAATCCTCTCCAGAGTCAGCAGCCACTCTCCCTTCCACAGACATGGGATCCGCTGTAACTCTGTCCTCCCAGGGTTCATTACAACACCCATGACACAGAAAGTGCCACAGAAAGTGCTGGACAAGGTAGGAGGCTGTGGACAGAGGGCAGAATCGTTCCAGATACCCAACATCTCTGGGCTTCAGAGAGAATCTGGGCACAGGGCCTGGCAAATAGTAGATATTTAATAAGTGTACAAGGAATGAAGACAAAAGAAAAAAGGGTCATAGACTCAGCCTACAAAAAAAAATCTGTAAAAAAAACTTTCACCCACTTACGAGTATTTTCTTACAGGTGATTGGAATAATCCCGATGGGACATATGGGGGATCCTGAGGGTGAGCACTGAATGAGGAGGAGGCCCTAGGGAAAGGGCCTGAATGAAGAGATCCCAAAATTTGTGGTATCTGAGAGGATATCATTAGGATTGGTGGTTGGAGTTTGTGTGTTGGTGGGGAAGGGTTCCGGTGGGAGGTGATGGACTTTGGGTCCATGAGAGTGAGTAGGATTCTGCCTTCTTCCCACCATTCCTGTAGATGTGGCAGATGTGGTCGCATTCTTGGCATCTGAAGACAGTGGATACATCACAGGGGCCTCAGTGGAAGTCACTGGTATGAGGCCATCATGGGGAGGGAGAGGGAAGAGTAGTGGAACCCAGATGATAAGAGAAAGCAAGTAAAGGGATTCTGGAGCCACTGAGGGAACAGCAGAAGTTCCCATAGGCATGGGACCGAAGTGGGCGCCCCCCAGCCCATTTGTCTCCACCTGTGCATCTGTCCAAATGTTTCTGCCCCTCCCAGGAGGTCTTTTCATGTAACTGCCTCACGGACCCTGGACTCTGCTTACTCCCCCACCACTCTACCCGGCCTCCTGCTGACGAGGACTCTGAGTTCCCAGGCTACAAAAGGGGTGGCAGTGTATGGCTCTGAAATGCTGAATATGGGAGGCAGGGGTGCTTGTGACCCTAATAAATTCCAAATCCTCTTCCCTGCCACCTCCGGTTCTTCTTGTGTCTAAGCCCTCAGACCCTTCCCCACCTCCCCCTCCTTTCCCTTTCCCGAAGGATTGTTCCCTTTCACTGCCTGGTCTCCCAGGGCAACCCCCGCCGCCGGGTGTGAGAGGAGAGAGTGTGTGTCACTGTGTATGCCTGACACTCAGTCTTTTTAGAGGGAGGGTGTCTCTGCCCCACCCCCTCCCACTGGTCCTGCAGCACCAATCCCCTCCCCACAGTTCCTCGGGTCCTTATGGTCCCCAAGGGTGATTTGTTCATGGCCCATCCTGGTGTCCAGTCTGGCCTTGGGAGGGGTCTTGGAACAGGTGGCCCTCCCCCACCCCTCTCCTTTCTCTGAGTCCCCCCTCCCCTTTCTCTCCACCTTACAATAGCTGCAGCCGGCCTGGGGTCGGGTGGGGGGGATTAGGGGAGGGGGCCAGGATTAGGGGAATGGACCAGCCGATGAAAGGGGCTGGAGGAGAGCAGAAGGGAGGGGGCTGGGAGGAGGAGGAGGAAGGGGAGGGGGTCTGCGCTAATCGACTCTGGAGCCCACATAAGGACTGGCCACGGACTGAAGGAGAGGACAGGGAAGTAGGGGGGAACTGGGGGAGGGGGCGAGGGGACCCACTGTTGCCTTGTCCCAGAAACAGGCTACCCCCCTGGCAGCTGCAGCCCAAGTCCGGGAACCCCAGCTCAGGCTGAAGGAGACAGGACGCCCACCACGGTCTCTTTCCACCACCCGCACCCCCCCTCCCGCCCCGTATCTCATCCCCTGCCCTCAATGGGGATCGCTCTGCCCCTTCCTCTTCTCTTTCCTCCCCGTCCCCTTCCTTTACTGCAAAGTCCTGGAGGAGGCTCCTGCCCGCTTCCCACTCCAGACATTCTACCCCTTGTGCCCCCACCCACACGCGCACACCCCCTCCCCTATAGGGGCCCCATCTTGTGTCTGTGTCCCTGCTTCCGCGTGGTGTCTCCGTTCCCCCGTTCCTCCCGTGCTCCTCCCTCCCCCGCCCCGGGCCGCGGCTCTTGATTGTCCAAACGCAATTCTCGAGTCTCTGGCTCTGGCCGAGAGTTGAGTCTGGACGTCCCGAGCCGCCGCCCCCAAACCTCGAGGGGAGAGCGGGTCGGAGGGTCTAGGGAGAGCCAAAGCGGAGGGTGGAGCAAGTCCCCAGGGTGGTAAGGGGAATCCCGGGTTCATCCGGATTTAGTTGCATTCACAGGACTGGAGGACTGAAGCGGCCAAGGATCCTTTGCAGCCTTCCCCCCTACCCTCCCGGGAATGCCGGGCTGGGGTTACAGAGAAGTGGGGAGGGGGGCAGCTGTTCCCCAGAGCCGCTAGGGGACGCGGAGTGGGGGAGGTGGCCCCTTTTCCAACCTTCTGTCCCCTCCCGGGGTTCAAGAGATCCCAGGCCCCGCCCTCCGGAGCGGATGCCTCGGGTGGGGACCTCGGGAAGAGAATGGTGGCTAAGGTTGGCAGCACGACGGTGCCGGCCGGGCTACTGAGACCGGGGTCCCCACGTAACTCGGGACTCCGGGGACGCCGGCTCTATACGCGAAGCGGGCGTGTCCCGAGGGCGGGGTGCCTGGGCGCCCACGTCGCGTCCCACCCGAGCCCCGAGTGGCGGTGACGTCTCTGCTGACGGGGGTGGGGGGTGTAGTTGAGGGACAGGCGGAAGTGACGTAGGGCCCCAGCGCCCGGGCCATGGCGGCGGCGGCGGCGGGAGCTGCTGTCTGAGCCGCGGCTGCGGACCGAGGGATTTGGGGCTGGGAGCCCGGGCCCTGGGAGAGGCGCTGCGGCAACCGGGGCGCGGACGGCTGGAGCCGGGTGAGGGGCAGAGCGGCGCGGGGCGGAGGGGGGTGGGGGGAGTCACCGGAGGGGCGGGGTCTGCGCGAGGGCGGCCCCCCTAACACTCCTTCCCCCTTCCCCCCCCCCAGCCTACCTCTCCTCCTCCTCCACCGCGGCGGAGCCCTAGTGGGGGGTCTGTGCCCGGTCACCATGACGACGCCGGCGAATGCCCAGAATGCCAGCAAAACGTGGGAACTGAGTCTGTATGAGCTCCACCGGACCCCGCAGGTGACAGGGACTCTCCCTTCACAGCTTACTCCCTTTCCCAAACCTTTGAATCCACAGACCCCATCCCGCAGCCTCTTTTCCGTTTCCCTGCCCCATGTCACAGACCCCCTTGGTCCTATCTTTGAATCATCTTAATCTTTTCCAAGCACTTCACGTTTACCTCATTTAATGCTCACATCGGCTAGTGCCACAGACATAAAGCACGTATGACTTCCTTCATCTGAAAGATAGTAAACAGACAGAAATTACCTTCACTGTTCCTCAGCTCCATGTCATAAGTCAGTGCCTGTAAGAATCACCCCCCAAGTTTATTAAAAATGGAGCCTCTCGGCTGTCCCCCACCGACCAACGTTCTGATACAGTAATGAGATGAGGCCCCAGAATCTGCGTTTTAAGCACTTACCCTGGGGGATTCTGATATAGGTTGAACCTGGACCCACTTTAAGAAATTCTGTAGAAAAAGCCCTCCCCAAATTCCAAATCTGTGCCACCCCCACCCCCACATCTCTCGCCAAACCTCCGATCCTTCTGTTGCGAAGCTCCTACTTTTAGTTCATGGACACTAATCCTTTCTGTTTTCCATTCTCTCCAAGTCAAAGCTCCTCTCTCTCAGAATTACCATCTTCCTCAAGTGGCCAACATGGGGTACCCAGATTCTGCTATTTCACTGTATTTCTCAAAATTCCCATTCCATGGACCACTTACTTCTAAAACCCCTTTCCCCCCCAACCCACCATCGTTTCCACTCACTGATGCCTCCAGGAAGCCATCATGGATGGCACAGAGATTGCGGTTTCCCCTCGGTCACTGCATTCAGAACTCATGTGCCCCATCTGCCTGGACATGCTGAAGAATACAATGACCACCAAGGAGTGCCTCCACCGATTCTGCTCAGACTGTATCGTCACGGCCCTTCGGAGCGGGTAACAGGAGGGATGTGTTTGAGATGGGATGAAGGGTACAGAGTTGGGGCCTCAATGCCCCCGCAGCTGACTGTTCAGAGCCTCCTCTCTCCCATGCCAGGAACAAGGAGTGCCCTACCTGCCGCAAGAAGCTGGTATCCAAGCGGTCTCTGCGGCCGGACCCCAACTTTGATGCCCTGATCTCTAAGATCTACCCCAGCCGGGAGGAATACGAGGCCCACCAAGACCGGGTGCTCATCCGCCTCAGCCGCCTGCACAACCAGCAGGCACTGAGCTCCAGCATCGAGGAGGGGCTGCGCATGCAGGCCATGCACAGGTTCGGGCCGGGAGAAAAGCAGTAGCAGGGCTGGTGGGACAGATGCGTGGGTCAGACTCCTGGTGCTTTCTTTGCTGCCTGCCAGTTTCTAAGCCTTAGCATCCTAATAGCTAGCCCCAGCATGATTGTCAAAGCTTGGAAGTCAGGGGCGTAAATTGCAGCTTCTTAGTAGCTGGCACTGCTATCCTTAAGAAGAAAACAGCTCACCCTCTAACTTTTTAGAAGTTAGAGCAGTGGAGTGATTTCGAGCATAGACTCTGGATTCACACTGCTGGGAATTAAATGACCTTCTAGGCCAGCATTGCTCAGTCTTCAGTAAGAATCCAGATTACCCAAGGGTCTTGTTAAAAATGCAAATTCTAATTCAGTGGGTCTGGAGTTGGGCCTGAAATTCCACATTTCTACAAACCTGTGCTTCTGATTCTTGGGAGTCCATGAGGAGAGTCAAGGGGCTATGATCGCAGACAAGTTATTTAACCTCTCTAAGCCTCCGTTTCCTCAACTATAAAGAGAATATAATTCCTTGCTTCTAGGATTTGTACTGTGTGGGCGATCAGTGCAAAATACTTAGCAGTGTGCTTAAGCATATAGTTAGTATTTCATAAATATTAGGTGTCATCAGTAATATTTCCCTGATCTCTTGTTCTCTCGTAAGTTTAAAGTCTAAACCCCTTATCCTTGGTGCTTTCTAACTTCAACCACTTGCTTCTACAGGGCCCAGCGTGTGAGACGGCCGATGCCCGGGTCAGATCAGACCACCACGATGAGTGGGGGGGAAGGAGAGCCTGGGGAGGGAGAGGGGGATGGAGAGGATGTGAGCTCAGACTCCGCCCCTGACTCTGCCCCAGGCCCTGCTCCCAAGCGACCCCGTGGTGGGGGCGCAGGGGGGAGCAGTGTAGGGACAGGGGGAGGTGGCACTGGTGGGGTTGGTGGGGGTGCCGGTTCTGAAGACTCTGGTGACCGGGGAGGGACCTTAGGAGGGGGCACCCTAGGCCCCCCAAGCCCTCCTGGGGCCCCCAGTCCCCCGGAGCCAGGTGGAGAAATTGAGCTCGTGTTCCGGCCCCACCCCCTGCTCGTGGAGAAGGGAGAATACTGCCAGACTAGGTGAGAGCCCTGTCTTTCCCCTGACCTCTGAGAAACCAGAGATCACATAGACTTCCATCAGAAGTGGGCTTCACCCAAACCCAGCAAGAAACCCTAACCCAGAGGCCCTGTTGGAAAGTTCCCTACTTCCCTTGTCCATTTAAGGTTTTCTGTGCCCTAAACCTACCCTCTTTCCCACTTCAGGTATGTGAAGACAACTGGGAATGCCACAGTGGACCATCTTTCCAAGTACTTGGCCCTGCGCATTGCCCTAGAGCGGAGGCAGCAGCAAGAGGCTGGGGAGCCAGGAGGGCCTGGAGGGGGCGCCTCTGATGCCGGGGGACCTGATGGGGGTGGTGGAGAGGGTGGGGGTGCCGGAGGTGGTGACGGCCCTGAGGAGCCTGCCTTGCCCAGTCTGGAAGGTGTCAGCGAAAAGCAGTACACCATCTACATCGCCCCTGGGGGCGGAGCCTTCACGGTGAGAGCCTCTGAGGGCAGTACTGTAAGAGGGAGTGCTGGGGAGGGTGGTCTGGGGCCACACAGAACCATGGATCCCGACCTTCTAACTGGCCCACCCTCCTCTCCCTGGACATCTCCCATCTGTGTCTCCTCCCCCATCACTCCCTGTGCCCCTGCTTTGCCTTGCCCCAGCTCTTTTATTACTCTTTTTTCTTTCTTCCTCCCTAGGTAACTTCCTACCTTATTCATATCCTTTACCACCTTCTCCAATTTTCTTTTTTCTTACCCTGCTTCTCTCTCTTCCACCCTCTCTGTAGACACTGAATGGCTCCCTGACCCTGGAACTGGTGAATGAGAAGTTCTGGAAGGTGTCCCGGCCACTGGAGCTCTGCTATGCCCCCACCAAGGATCCAAAGTGACCCCATAAGGGGACAGCCAGAGGATGGGGACCATGGGGTGTCCCTATGTCCTGGCCCACCACCCCCAGCTTCTTTGTCCCCCAGTGCCCCCCCCCACCCGGCCAGCCAGCAAGAGGACACAAATGAGGACAAGTGGCTTTTATACAAAGTATCTATATCAGATTCTTCTATATTGTACAGAGCGGGGCATGTACCCCCATCTACTGCCTTTTCTATTGCTTCCCCCCCCCACCCCCTGCAGCCTCCCATCTACACAAGTTGTTGGGGAAGGTGAAGAACCTTCCCCTTCATGCCCTCCTACCAACAACAACAAATTTGCTTCTTCTCCTCTTTGAAACCTGCAGTTCTGTGTCTCTGTTCATCAGGGGTGTACTAGAAGGGGAAAACCAAACCAAAACAAAAAGACTGGGGAGACAAGCCTGGAAATCATGTGGAAATCAGCCTTGGAAATGGGGAGGAAATGCCAACAGTTAATCACGGTGTGTAAATCCCAATTTTCTGAACCCCAAGTCAACAGATATGTATGAAAATAGTGGGGCACAGTCTGTGAAGCTGGAAGAGACAGGGTGAAGAGCTGAGCAGCGTCTCAAGTCAGATCTCACACCTGACCCCTAAAAGCTGGATCACGCAGCCTGGAATCCAGGGTTTCAATACCAAGGGGAATGTAGGAAAGTGACTCGAGAGTAAGGCACGTTTGTAGCCGCCAATGGGACCGTGATGTTCGGAAGCAGAGTAATTCCTCATCACTGCAAGAAGCTGGTGTCTATAGCTGGAAAGACAGGAGGGAGGGGTCGTGGAGAGGGCTGTGAGGACCTCCCTGCTGGACATCCCGACCGCCTCCCAAAGAAGGCGGCCAGGGCCAGGGACTACAGTTCCCAGGAGCGCGCAAGCCAGTGCCCGCCGAGCCGTGGGCTGAGTGGAGGGAGGGCCGCAGGGGAGGTGTAGTTCTGTTCCTGCCCGGGCTGCGGCCAAGAGCAGAGCGGTGGGGGCCTCAAGTGAAGCAGTTGCTGGCTCCCGGCCTCGAGTTGCGCGGGCTGCGCGGGCAGACTGGGCCCCAACCAGCGTTGGGAGTTACAGGGGTGCTCCGCTGCGCGCCGCGTCAGGTGTAGTGCGGGGTTCCGACTCTGATTCTCCCTCTGCCCCCACCTTCAGCCTCTCTGCCCTTCACTTCCTGTTTCCTTTGCCCTTCGCGCCCCCACCCCGATCCGCCCCAAATTCCTGCGGCTAGCTCAGTTCTCTGCCCCGCTGGCAGAGGAGTTAGGCTTTCGGTGTGATCCACAGACCCGAGGTCACACCACCCCACGCTTGGGATTTCTCGTTTTTTCCCTCTTATCCCTAGTACCTTCAATACCTACCGACTCAGGGGCACCTTCCCGCCCAGGCAAGTCCTACAGATCTCCTGGCCTGAACTCACCAACTGAGCCCTCTTGCCCTGCAGAAATAGACAACACCCACTTAACCCTTGAAGGAGCCCCGTTCTATACCCGCTCCCCAGAACCCTTGATCCTGGCTCGCCTCCTTTCCAACCCCAGGTATCCAGCAGCTGCGGCGCTGCCGGGGCGTTGGGGCTGGAGGAAGGTGGGCGTCGCTCCCGGAGTTTCAAAGAGGGAGAGACAGGCGTGGAGGAGTCGGGAAGGATACAGAGGTGGAGGCTGGAGAGTACGGAATGATCACGGCTTCTCTTCTGGTTCGAGGGCCTGCCAGGAGCGCCACACCCTCACTTTTCTCATTCTCTCCAGGAAAGTGACCGACCGGCAGCTTCTTCTGTCTCTCTTCCCCGCCCTCTCCCTTAACCCTGTAACAGCCCCTGGTCCCCGTATCGCCCCTCCTCTGGCCCGTCTCTCTCTTCAGCTACGGGTCAACACCACCCCACCCTCCCCTTCTCTCCACTTCTCACATTTCTGCTGCTGTCCCCTCTCTGCTGCCTCCATGACTGAATTTCGAAGATGCGCCTGTTTATTTCCGTGACATCATGTGGGAGACATACCAAACTCTTACCCACGCAGGCAGGAAAAATAACTACCTCCTTGACCGGGTGTTCTCCTTCCCTATTGCTGGGAGAAGGTGTTGTGGAGTGGCGGGAGCAGGTCAGATCCTGTTGCCCTGGGAGCTTCCCTGGGTTAGTTCCCCAAATCCTTCAGTCTCCTGTAAATTAAGCCCTATGATATAGGCAAAGCCAGAGATACAAAGTATACAAAAAAGAACTTGACTGTTCTGTTGAGGAACTAGATACATGCAGGAGAATAACTAACTATGCAAAGGAGTGAGGCAGGGGAAGAAAGGTTACTAGAGGCCAGGGAGACCTGGGAGTAGTAAATCTTCATCCTGCCGCTTAAAGGGAGGGTTCTTCACACAGGAAACTCTGGAGGCGGGGCATCGGGTTTTTACAAACCCTCCCCGTGATTCTGATGGGCAGTGAGGCAGAGGAGCAGTCCAGTAGATGTTCCATGAGATGTTAGCTCCCTCGGGATGGGTCCTCATCGGGTGAATGGCAAGTGCCCCATGCAGAAGGGGCTCCAACCTCTGGAGCAGGGGGATCACTGGGAACATGTAGGGCAATTGGAAAGGGCCTCACAGAGGAGGTGACGCTGTGCCAGGATGCTTGAGAAGGGAAGAAGAAAGTCTTTGCTGGAGGGGTGAGGAGGAAAGGAGCCTCTCTCTCCCATACCCATCCATCTCCCACTTTTCCCTGGCTCAGGCTTCTCAGTCCCCAAACCATAGCAGATCATGCGTCTGAGCGCAGGAGTGAGAGCATCGTGTAAGACAATACACACAAGAGACATCTCAGAAAAACCTAGGACTGCCGTCAGGTACAAATGTCACCAGGGAGACCACTCATCTGTTCTTTAGTTTGGGGGTTTCCTCCTGTGTTGTCAAGCTCCGAGACAAGTACTTCGTGTCTGGCTATTTACACTTCTTCCACAAAATTGTTTGTTTAATGTCCTGGGCAGCTGGTTTTGAACAGTCATCCTGGGGGTCCCACAGAAGCGTCCCCTCTAGATAGCACCTCTGGCTCCAGCCTGGCACTGAGGAGGGTGGTGTTACCATTCACCTTTTAATTTTTTTAAAAGATTTATTTATTTATTTATTTGACAGAGAGATCACAAGTGGACAGAGAGGCAGGCAGAGAGAGGGGCGGAAGCAGGCTCCCTGCCAAGCAGAGAGCCCGATGCCGGGCTTGATCCCAAGATCCTGAGATCCTGACCTGAGCCAAAGGCAGATGCTTAACCCACTGAGCCACCCAGGCGCCCCACCATTCACCCTTTTAGAAGGTTCTGTTGGCGGAGTTCCTCACTTGGGCAACACTCGCAGTAAGATTATTGTTACTATACATGTTAAAGGATAAGGTAGACCTTAGTTCTGCATTAACTCCCCCCAAAGTATATGCTTTAGAATTTGGCAGTGTTCTCCCTATGGATGTATCAGAGAGGCTGATTACAGACACATGCCAGAAGGAATGAAAGAAGCTTAGAGGTAAAAGGATCACTTGGGAGACCGCTAGTCAGTTTCACTTTTTCAGGAAGTACCTGTTGAGTCCGCCACCTAACAGGGACACTGTTCGTGACCTCGGTATTACAAACAGGTGTATGATGTAGCCCCTTGCCTTCGAAGGATGTGATGTAGAGGTGTTAGTGGTGAGCATCTCAGTACTGAATCCACCTCTATTCTGATCAGTTGTATCTACTATAATATCGCTCGAGTCTGTCCCTCTTCTCCATCCCTCCACCTCCCTGGTCCAGCCAACCATCTGGACCATCTGGCTGTCCTCTCAATCACTGCAGTAGCTAGAGACCTTGAGAATGGCCTTCTCTACTATGCGTTGCCACACTCCTGAGTTAGAAGCCTTTTTGAAATGCAGATCTGATTGTTTCAGGCACCCTGCTTATTCATTCAATGGTTTCCCGTTGATCTTTAGGCTAAAGACCCAAGTCCTTAACCTGCTAAGGCCCTGCCAGGTGTGGCTCTGTCTGCCTCTCCAGATTCTTCACCCACCACTCTCCCAGTGGGAGGGCTCCTCTTCCTCCTGCAAAGAGCCTTTGTGCAGGCTGGGCCCTCAGCCAGAAAGGCTCTTTCTCCCATCTCTCTTTTAGCTAGCTCCTCTTCATTCTTCAGATCTCAGCATCTCTGCCACATCCTCAGGAAAGGTACCCTGCCCTTCCTTCATGGGTCAGATTCCACTCTTCCGAGCTCCCACACCAAGGTGTGCCTTTCCTCAGAGGCACTGGGCACAGTTGCAGTTCAATGTTTGTTTGTTATTTGACCCCCTGGAGGATGTAAGCTCCCTGAGGGCAGGGATCATGACTGCAGATGCTCACTGTTGTCATAGGCAGGGGACCTCAAACTCCATAAATATTGAGTCGAAATGTCGGTTCAATAGATGCATGCATGCCAGGATCTGGGGTAGAGGGCTACATATTTCAGGATCTCAGAGAGGATGGTTCGAGGACATGATTCTCCCTCCAACAGCTGCGGCCCAGGCATATGCCATTTTCTTAATACCATTACTTCCTCTGTATTTCCTATCTTGTCCATCTCCACAGTTCTGCCTTCATCTCAGGCCCCCTCCGTCTTGCCTATGAGACACTCCTTCCCTTTAACTTTGCAATGCCCCTTTCTGGTCTTGCCTTATTGGCTTCAGAAGACAGCATGGAATAATGTGGCAACAGCACAGAATCTAGAACCATAATATCTGGGTTCAGTTACTAGGTTAAAAGTATTAATGGTGCAACCTTCCTCAGGCTGTTAAGTCACTCTGAACCTAGCTTTCTTATCTCTAAAATGGGAATAACTTCAGAATCAAGCAAGATGGAAGATGTAGAAAATCTAAACGCACCATCACCTGGAAATACTGGATAAAATATGGGGGTGGGGAGTAAACATGATTGAGTTCTCAAAAGGAAAATAAAATCCCGAGTGTTATAAACAAAGAGAAAACTGAAAGCCAGAGAATAAGCTGACCATGGCAACAGTTGCTGGAAGAGGACTGGAAGATAATTGGTTCTATTAACTAAAAAATGTTTTACCAGCCACCAAAGGTTGGGAGATGAAGTCTTGGTCCTGAAAACATGGGGAAATTAGATGAAAAGTGGCCAAAGTTGACTCAAGAAGAAATAGAAAACCTGAACAGATCTATAAATTCTAATATATGGAATGAGTTAAAACACACACACACACCCCTATCTAGATGGTTTTATAGATGTATTATTCTGCCAACTATTTTTTAAAAGTCAGCTCTACACATAACATGAGGCTTGAACTCATGACCCTAAGACCAAGAGTAACATGTTCTACAGATTGAGCCAGTCAGGTGCCCCTATTATGCCGACTTTTAAAAACCAGTTGTTTATTTACTTATACAAACTATAGCAGATAACAGAAAAAGAGGGACAATCACACTTATAATACTAAAATCCAATGGGCGCCTGGGTGGTTCAGTCAGTTAAGCCTCTGCCTTTGGCTCAAGTCATGATCTCCTGGTTCTGGGATCAGCCAGTATCATCTGCTTTTCTCTCTCCCTTTGCCCCTCCCCACTGCTCATTCTCTCTCTCTCTCAAACAAATAAACAAAATTTTTAAAAAAGAAAGACTAAAATCCTAAATAAGATATTAACAAACTGAATCTGGTGGAGTTTGTGCAAGTGTGTGTGTGTGTGTGTGCACGCGCGCGCACACATGACCAAGCAGGCTTTATTGCAGGAATACAAGGATGGTGTAATTTAAAAATCTATTAATGATGTTTACAATTTGTCAAATTAAAAGGACAAAAATGTTGTCCCAATAGGTACAGAGAACACATTGGATAAAGTTTAACAGGAATCCATTATTTTTTTTTGTTTAAATCTAGCTAACTGGATGCCTGGGTGGCTTGGGTAGTTGGGTGCCCGCCTTTGGCTCAGGTCATGATCTCCAGGTCCTGGTATTGAGCCTCATGTCATCAGGGTCCCAGCTCAGCGGGAAGTCTGCTTCTCCCTCTCCCTCTGCTTGTGCTCGCTCTCTGTCTCTCAAAGGATAAATAAAATCTTTTTAAAAATCTAGCTAACTAAGATTAGAAAATAACTTCCAAAGTCAAGACAAGGATATTAGTTTTTACTCTTTCTTTTCTTAATTTTTTATTTTTAAATTTAAATTCAATTAATTGGGCGCCTGGGTGGCTCGGGGGGTTAAAGCCTCTGCCTTCGGCTCAGGTCATGATCTCAGGGTCCTGGGATCAAGTCCTGCATCGGGCTCTCTGCTTGACAGAGAGCCTGCTCCCCCCTCTCTCTCTCTGCCTGCCTCTGACTACTTGTGATCTCTCTCTGTCAAATAAATAAAATCTTTAAAAAAATAAAATAAACTCAATTAATTAACATATAGGGTATTATTAGTTTCAGAGGTCATGTTCAAAGATTCATCAGTTGTATATAAAAATATTTAATTATTTTTTTAAAGTTTCATTTATTTAAGTAATCTCTACACCCAATATGGGGCTTGAACTCATGAGTCCAAGATCAAGGGTCACACACTCTTCCAACTAAGCCAGCCAGGTGCCCCCCTCCCTAGTTTTTACTGTTTCTATTCAACTTGTGCTAGTGGGTCTGAACTGGCACAATAAGAAAAAAAAGTAATAAAGCCATCACTTTACATAGATAATTAATTAGTGACAAAGAAAATTTACAAGAACCCACAAACAATTAGAACTAATACACCCCTTTCTGGGGACAAGATGAATATGCAAACATCAATTTGCCTATATGACAGCAATAAACAAGTAGAAGATTTTCTTTTAAGAAAATACCATGTGTGGGATGCCTGGGTGGCTCAGTCAGTTGAGCAGCTGCCTTCAGCTCAGGTCATGATCCCAGCATCCTGCTTCTCTCTCTTCCTCTGCCTGCCTCTCTGCCTGCTTGTGCTCTGTCTCTCTCTCTCACTGCCAAACAAATAAATAAAATATTTTAAAAGAAAAATGAAAATACCATCTGTAATAACAACAAAGACTGTAGAATATTTAGAAATAAATATAACAAAATATGTGCATGATCTTTGTGGAGAAAATTATAAAACTTTATTGGAGAACATTTTGAAAAGAAGACGAAAAAGAATGGAGAGCTATTCCATGCTCAAGAAGAGGAAAATTCAATATAAAGCTGGTAATTTTTCTCAAATCTATAAATATCGGTACAATTCTAATCAAAACCCCAATAATATATCTTATGGAACTTAAAAACACTATTCTCAGGTGTGCTGGGGTGACTCAGTTAAGTGACTGCCTTCAGCTCAGATCATGCATCTCCCTCTCACTCTGCCACTCTCCGTGCTTGTGTGCTCTCCCTCTCTCTCCCCTCAAGAAATAAATAAATAAAATCTTTAAAAATAAATTAAAATTTTTTTAAAAAAGAACCGTGGGGCGCCTGGGTGTCTCAGTGGGTTAAGCCTCTGCCTTCAGCTCGGGTCATGGTCTCAGGGTTCTGGGATCGAGCCTGCGTCAGGGCTCTCTGCTAGCAGGAAGCCTCCTTCCCCCTCTCCCTCTGCCTGCCTCTCTGCCTACTTGTGATCTCTCTCTCTGTCAAATAAATAAATAAATAATCTTAAAAAAAAAAAAACAAACTGTACCTGGCAATGAAAGCGCCCAGTATCTGAGATGTCCCAAACTCTCCCTTCAGACAACTAAAATTAAAGGTGGCAAACTCACATTTCTGTGAAAGCCACGCAGGTAATGTGCCAAATGCAAGGTTTTGTTTTATTTTGTTTTTTTTTTAAGATTTTATTTATTTATTCGAGAAGGGTAGAGAGAGAGAGAGTGGGGTGGGCAGATGAAGAGGGAGAAGCAGACTCCCTGCTGAGCAAGAAGCCCAACTTGGGGCTCCACCCCAGGACCCTGGGATCATGACCTGAGCTGAAAGCTGATGTTTAACGCACTGAGCTGCCCAGGCGCCCCTCCAAGGGCAAGGTTGTCTGGAGAGGCAGCAGCTCCTGGTTGGGTGTGGCCATGTAGGAATTCAGAACTAGCGTTGCCTCATTTTATTTATTTTTGTATTAACATATAATGTATTATTTGTTTCAGGGTTATAGGTCTGTGATTCGTCAGTCTTACACAATTCACAGCACTCCCCATAGCACATACCCTCCCCAGTGTCCATCACCCAGGAAACCCCAACCCTCCCACCCGCTCCAGCAACCCTCAGTTTGTTTCCTGATATCAAAAGTCTCTTATGGTTTGTCTCCCTCTCTGGTTTCATCTTGTTTCATTTTTCCCTCCCTTCCCCTATGATCCTCTGTCTTGTTTCTCAAATTCTTCAAATCAGTGAGATCATATGATAATTGTCTTTCTCTGCTTGACTTATTTGTCTTAGCATCATACCCTCTAGTTCCATCCATGTCGTTGCACATGGCAAGATTCCATTTTTGATGGCTACATAGTGTGTGTGTGTGTGTGTGTGTGTGTGTGTGTGTGTATCTCACATCTTCTTTATCCATTCATTTGTTGATGGACATCTAGGTTCTTTCCATAGTTTGGCTATAGTGGATATTGCTGCTAAAAACATTCGGGTGCAGGTGCCCCTTCAGATAACTACATTTGTATCTTTGGGATAAATACCCAGTAGTGCAATTGCTGGGTCACAGGGTAGCTCTATTCTCGACTTTTTGAGGAACCTCCATACTGTTTTTCACAGTGGCTGCACCAGTTTAGCATTCCTTCATTTAAGGCTTTTTTTTTTTTCCCAAGAGGAACTATAAATCCCAATTTTTCTATAAAATGTCTCCATTTTTAAGTATTGTAATTAATTCAAAAGAATCATAAAAGCACATTGAGAACCAAATGAAATGCTTGAGTGAGTTGCCAGTTTCTGAGCTCTGAGACAGAGGCTGGCACAGAGGCAGATGCAGGAGCAAGTCTTACAAATACACCGTAATTCTAGCTGCACTAAAGACAAACGACAGAGTACAGCGAGGGCATGGGGAATTAAAGATGGTGGCAGCTTCTTTGTCCTTCCTCCCACTAAGATGTTCAGTCTATCTCCCATTCCCTAAGGTTGGGGTTGGACTGTGACCTGTTGTGACCAACAGATTGTGGCAGGAGTGAACGTGTGACTTTTGAGGTTTGGTCTTACTTGATCTGCAGCTTTCACTTTTGGCACCTGGAACATGCCTCCTCAGAACCCAGTCACCATGTTGTGAGGAAACCCGAGCAGCCACTGAAAGACCCACATGAAGTAGACCCAAGGCCCACAGAGGCCAGCAGTGGCTAAGCTCCAGTGTCCACAGCTTGCCAAGTGATGAGGCTGGGACATCCCACCACCCCAGGGCCTCGACCAACACTAACTGAAGCTGAGCTGCCCAGTCAACTTGCAGACTTGTGAGAAACAATACATTTCTGTTAAAACACTAAATATTAGGGTGGCTTGTGGAACAGGGATAGGAAACCGAAACAGGCCACATTAGAAAAAAGAGGTCTCACTCTACCTAGAAGAGTCAGAGCTGGGTTCAGAGCATTTGAGATTTGAGCTAATTCTTGAAAAAGGTGTATGTTGGCTTTTATTGTAGAGGGGGAGTGGACGGTAGACTTTCCAGGAGGAAAAAGCATGCACACGGAATGGACGATGGAAACTGTGACATAATCAAGGATCCCCAAGTAAATCAGTTTTGCTGATTGGAACATAAAGCGTGGAGATGGGAGGGAAGGGTGAGAACAATTGCTAACGTTTCTTGAGCACTTACTATGCACCAGGATCAGTGATACAAAATCATATAAATCATGAGTCCTCACAATAGCTCTCTCTGATTTTGTACATGAGGAACTTGTGGTCCAGAGTAACTTGCTAGAGATCATAGAGCCTAAAAATGGCAGAGCCGAGGTGTTTTTTTTTTTAATGTAGTTTCTTTTCGGCATTCCAAAATTCATTGTTTATGCACCACACCCAGTGCTCCATGCAATACGTGCCCTCCTTAATACCCACCACCAGGCTCGCCCAGCCCCCCACCTGTACAGCCCATGCTCTTTCCTGTACAGCCACCTCGTACAGCCTGTGCTCTTTCCACCCTACTTCATATCTTAAGTCAGATCCCAAAGGGCCTTGTGTGCCAGGTGGACAAGTGGAGATTTTACCTGAAGGGGAGAGGCAGCCATTAAGGAATTGTGAGTAGGAGAGTGAGAAGTTCTGGTTTTCGCTTCAGAAGTGTCCCTACAGCAGCTGGGAGGAGCATGGGCTGGAGGGGATGGCAAACTAGAAACAGAAGACCAGCAAAGAGACGTCTTCAAAAGTCTGGGTGGGGACACCCGAGCAGTGCTGCATTCCTTCATCAATGGGCTAGCTTAGGCCACCTGTGGCTGGCCAAGGGGCTGATAGGGAGTTAGGTTCAAGGGCAGAAAGTCGGATAAAAACCATCTCTGAAGCGTACGGAGTACTGAAAGCCATCTCACAATACAGCAGGGGAAACTGGGTCAAGCCCTAGAATCCAGAAGTCCAGAGATGAGATTAAGGTTTGAGCCCTAGGGCCAAAGTTAGGAGCTGGAAAGAAGCAAGACTGGGGGAGTAGGTCAAGAATGACCAGGAGAGTCCTAAGCAGAGGTTCCAAAGCCTAAGGAGCACTTGTGATTCATCTGTGAACTGGGTGGGCACATGGTGTCGGGTGCTGGGGAAAGGCCAGAGGTCGGGAGGCAGGCAGTGGCAGCAGGGTTGGTGATGTAATTATATGCTGATGAGCTAGACAGTAAAATCACAGGACTTGGTTGTTAGGAAGGGGGTGGGAGGGGGCAAGAAAGAGTGTGATCTGAGGATCCTTCCAGGTTTCTGGCTTGAGCAACTGGGTGGTTGCTGATTCGGTCTCCTGAAACCAGGAATAACGAAGAAGAAGCAGGTTTGGGAGAAGAGACACATTTCAAATTAGGGAATATTCAATACTTGCTCAATAAGCTTAAATTGAATGTTAATTTTTAAGCAACTGGAGACATTCAGATGGAAAGATTCATGAGACAGATATTTGGGAGTAAAGGTCAAAGGAGAAATCTGGGCTAAAAATACACATTTCAAAGTCACCAGCATAACGATGGGTATGAGAATGCCTTTAAAAAGTGTATAGTATGGACATTGGGGAGGGTATGTGGTATGGTAAGTGCTGTGAAGTGTGTAAGCTTGACGATTCACAGACCTGTACCCCTGGGGCAAGTAATACATTATATGTTAATAAAAAAATTTTTTTAAGTGTGCAGATAAGGAAAGAAGGGAGATGGGATCAAGTCATGGAAAGTAGCCTGAGAAAGTCCAGGAAGAGGCGCAAGAGGACAAATGAGGGAGAGAGAGCAACAGAATGGTTTCACAAAAACCAACAGAGAAAAGAACTTCAGTGGGTAGTCAACAAGGTCAAATGCTTCAGGGAAAAAAAAATGAAGATAAAAAATGCCCATTAGATTTGGCAAGGGGAAGATCTATCGTGTTCAACCTTAGTGAGAACAGATTCAGTGGGAGGGAAGGAAGTAGAGCTGATGGCAGTCAATTGAGGAGGTTGTATTAGTCACCCACATCATGTAACAAAGTACCCAAACCTTAATGGCTTACAACAGCAATAACCATGCATTATCCCATGGATTCTACAGTTAGGAATTTGGCCAGGGCACAGTTGGGGCCACCTGTCTCTGCTCTATAACGTGTGGGGATTGCGCTGAAAGTGACTGAATGGGTGGGAGCTGGAGTCATCTGAAGGTTTTCACTTGCATGTCTGCCAGCTGATACTGGCAATTGGTTGAAACCTTAGTTGAGGTTGTCGGCTCCTATGCCTGAGAGCTGGGTCCCAGGAGCAGGCCTCCTGAGGGGAAGAGAGAGAACCCTAACATTTGAGGGGTCTAGATACAGAGTACAAATAAAGAATATGAAGTTGCAGGGCCTTAATCTCCCTGTTGTGGATTTGAGAAAAATGAGCAAGAAAATGATTTTATCAAATCTACAACTTGAATAGGTCAGATCGAATTCACACAACTTCGTATTATTTATTGATTTAGTTGTGGATAAAAAAATGAAAATACGTGTGGCCTCCATTTGTACTCTTCTCAGTTTTTAAAAATTTCAGTAGATTGCTTCCTTGAAGATACTCCATTTTTCTTTGAGTTCCACATTCATAGTTTCTACTTCTTTTTTTTAAAGATATTTATTATTTATTTTATTTATTTATTTATCAATGAGAGAGAGAGATAGCACAAGCAGGGGGAGCAAGAGAGGGAGAAGCATGCTCCCCTCTGAGCAGGGAGCCCACATGGGGCTCCATCCCAGGACCCTGAGATCAAGACCTGAACCAAAGGCAGTTGCTTAACCGACTGAGCGAACCATTCAGGTGCCCCATAGTTCCGACTTCTACCATAATTTCAATGGCTTCTATTTCTATCATAGTTTCAAACTCCTTCCCAGTGACTATGATTTAAAAATATATATATGGGGTGTCTGGGTGGCTCAGAGGGTTGGGCCTCTGCCTTTGGCTCAGGTCATGATCTCAGGGTCCTGGGATCGAGCCCTGCATCAGGCTCTCTGCTCAGTGGGGAGCTGCTTCTCCCTCTCTCTCTGCCTGCCTCTCTGCCCACTTGTGATCTCTGTCTGTCAAATAAATAAACAAAATCTTTTAAAAATAAATAAATAGATATATCATTGTAGTCAATGTTTACAAAATTAAAATGTATTTTTACCAAAATATGTAAATGTAAAAAAACTTTAAAAATCACTTTAGTAGATGTTACAAAAGGTATTTTCTTCTAAAATATTCAAAATTGTGTATTAAAAAGGCAAAATAAAAATTATAATTAATAAATATTAATATCCTAAATCAAACTAATTAAATAAAGCTATTTTTTGCTTGCTTTAAAAATCCTTATTAGACAACTTTATAGAAATCAAACTATTTGTAATCTAGTGTTCAGTGTTCATCCACTTACCAAACAGAAAATCAATGTCATACCTCACAAAAATTATGTCTAGACCTATATGCATACAAATTTTACAGTAAAAAAAATTTAATATTGCAAAATGTTCCTCAGTTGTCATTTGTAACTATTGTGAATGCAGCACAACATAAATGGATACCTCTGAGACACAAAGAGAAGTAAGAAAAATGGACACTTTATGTGATAAATGATACTTTATCATGCCATTTGAGAGATAATATTTGACAAATTAATTAAGTTGCATTTTCTCTTACCTAAGTGCTTCTGCCACTTAAATCCTGCCTACACACCAAACCAGCATGCACCTCGGAATCTGGCAGAGGCATAGTCTAAACTTTCACAGGATTCAGTTGTAGTCATCTTTTGTTTCCAGGATACAGGGCAAGAGATTGCAGAAGCATTTCCCTGGGGTCCAAATGGCGTTAATTATGAGAGCAGATATTCAGGGTTTCAGGTTGTGCTATGCGAGCACTGAAGGCCAGATCCTAAGTGGCTGGGTGTCATTTAATAAATGCTGTGTGTGATAAACAAGGGCCCCCAAAGTATGTGGGCCAGAGCAAGTCCTTGTGGTCTGGATATGACGATGATCCGGTCTATGGGCAAGATCATGATTAAGTTACAAGTATGCTAAGTTCACGGTACCTTTCAGATATCCAAGTAGGGTTTCCATGTAGGCAGTCAGATACACAAGACCAGAGACCAGAGGAAGAATACGAGTTTGAGAATGACCAGCTGACAGCATCTGAAACCATAGGTCAGGTGTGATGGGTCCCAAACCTGGGAAGTAGTTACAGATTAAAATTCTAGCCCCCCAACCCAAACCAATGAATCAGGAATACATAGTTTAACAGGCC
>NW_022631509.1:0-60998 GCF_010015895.1 Lontra canadensis
AAAGAAAGAAAGAAAGAAAGAAAGAAAGAAAGAAAGAAAGAAAGAAAGAAATCTTGCCATTTGCAATGATGTGGATGGAAGTAGAGGATATCATGCTAAGTGAAATTAGTCAATCAGAGAAAAACAATTAAAATATGATCTTTCTGATATGAGGAATTTGAGAAACAAGACAGAGAATCATAGGGGAAGAGAGGGAAAAATGAAACAAGATGGGACCCGGGAGGGAGATAAACCATAAGAGACTCTTAATCTCAGGAAACAGACTGAGGGTTGCTGGAGGGGATGGGGGTGGGAGGGAGGGGCTAACTGGGTGATGGACACTGGGGATGGTAGGTGCTATGGTGAGTGCTGTGAATTGTGTAAGGCTGATGATTCACACACCTGTACCCCTGAAACAAATAATACATTATATGTTAATAAAAAAATAATAGTAATAACAACAAAAAAATGAATGAACATATAAATATCGGTCATCATTTGTATGAAGCCTAGAATATATTCCTTTCTTGGGTCAGGGTGCTAGTTCGTTTAAAGGGAATTTAGAGATGAGACTATGAAACCACTGGAATTATATCACTTTTTGAGTTTCCAGGCCCTATTGCCAGGAAGACACACTGAAGGTTTCTTCCTTTTCCTTTTAAAAAGACTGTACTCATGGTTGACATATTCTATGATATCTTTTTCATGCTATCATATTCAGTTTTTTAAAAATCAACATGTATTTAACTTGTACCCCACTTGTACCCAATTCTAGTGGCTAGAACTCTGGAAGCACAATCAAGAGTCACTTGATTATTACTTGGTTCTGAATATATTTAATAGTCCTCAAAAGCCCCTTGTCAAATGTCCTTCAAACTCACGACTTCTTGTAGAAGTCATGAGAACAGAGTGGCTTACTAGGGGCACACCTGGTGAGAGGAGTCAGAAAATTTCATCCCATGCCAGTGCATTGCTGTCTGCTCGCTTCACAGCACTGGACAGACAGACTGATCATTCTGGGCTCCTGTTTCCTTGCTGGAAACAAAGGAAACAATCAGATTTGCCTCCGGTGTTCTTTAGTCCTGTGCTGGTTGAAATTGCACGCCCTTTAGCTCTACTCGCTACATTAGAGGGAAAGTTCTTGCGACTCTCAGGGTGGAAGCTGCCAGGAAGTTCTCGCAAAAGCTGCCTACAGTTACCAAGAGCTGCCATATTGTCTCATAGTCAGTGCTGCTTTGAGAACCTCAACTATTCAGGGAAACATTTAGCCAAATCTTTGCCACAAGGGAGAAGGGACCTGGGGAAGATTCTGTAATTCTTAGATGAGCTTTTGTACTCTGTTCTACGTAGAGACAGAGACTACACTGAGAAATCAAATGAGATCCCAAGTTGAGCACAAGAATAAAATGGTGCTTTGAGAGTGTCTCTCTTGCCTTACTCCATGAGCTGTGACAGATTGTTGTTCCCTACTCACCTTAACACAATATGTACTCACCCCTCTTTTTATGCCACATAGCACACATTTTATGTTCTTATGAAATTCATTTCTCTTCCTTTTTAATTTTTTGTTTTTTTGCAGTTGGCTTATTGATGACCATCTCTGTCAGCGTTGTCTGAAATGGTTGTAAGTTTCCAGTTGAAGGGAACTGCAACTTTTAACCTTCCCGAAATAGCCCTGCAGACAGTTGAGCCCTAGGTAAATGTTCTTTCATGCTGAATGGAATTAACAATATAATTGTCAAATCCCTCAAAGGAAGGTATCACGGAAATGAAAAGCATTCTTATTCTTGAATTGCTGTTTTGTTATAAGCTATCTTCTCTATGAAACGGTATTTTTCCCCCTCTCTTTCCACTGGAAAGATCTGAAGAATGATACAGTTGGTTTGAAGACCCATGTACCCAGATCCCAGGCACCTTGGTGTAGCTGAGGAATGTTAGGTTCTGTGGATTTGATCTTTAAGACACAAAAGTGGCAGTGCCCAATACCTCTGCATTCTCGATCAAAGGGCCCTTGGGTCAATCACTGTGATTTAAAACCCAGAGACTGACATGGACTCACAGCAAGCCAAGTGAGTAGATGGAAAGGGAGTATAGCCCAGAGCCACTAGACCATGCTGCCCCTCTCTCACAGAAGGCTGACAGAAGCCTAAGGCTGGAGAGGCCCCTCATCCAGTCCTCCCTTCCACACAGGTCTCCCCTTGCGAAGGCATCAGTGGAAGTGTACCACAGCAGCTCATGAGACATTTGGGGCCCCCACAGAAGCTTTTCCCTCCTGCATACATAAATCATACCTCCTAATCATGCCATCCAGTCCTAAAAACTTTAAAAGGATGGTGTTCTGTGAGTGCAAATTCATGGCACCTGCTCTTGATTTACTTCCTGCTTAGAATAATTTTTACACAGCTGCAGGATCACGGAGTGACTCCGTTCACTGTACCCAACAGTGAGGCTCAGATGAGAAGGGATATGTTGGGTATTTGGGTTATAATGATTTAAGCTATTCCTCTTTTTTTACAGTATCATTAGTAATCTGTCATTCTAATAATAATAATTCCCATTTGACATCATGGAGGTAAGAAGAAATCATCACTGACATCAAAAATGAGGTGATATTTCAACAGTATTATTTCGCTGAAGATAAAATGGAAAGCTTTATTACTCCCCATGCCTTTAAAGAAAGCTGAACAAGGCATATGCTGACCCTAGAGCTTATATACTTCAGTTCCTTCCAGACTGATATGAAATAACTAATTTTAATTGTTCCAACTACAGCTTCAGAGTGTGGTTTTCCCCCAAAGCTTTACATCCACATAATGGAAACTTTTTCAAAAACAAGCTTTAATCAGATCATAATAAACTGGGAAATCAAAAGACAAGTCCATTGTAACCAAAAGTGATCTGTAGTTTTCCTTCTTCAGCATCCCCTTTTGTTCAAAACATTTAGGAATTGATTTCACTCGATCCTGCGGTCAATACTGATTGTGTGCCTGTTGTGTAAATACACACTTTGCTGGGTACTGGGAAGACAAAGATGGATAAAATAGAGTCCTTGGTCCAGAGGACAGAGTCTAGACTGAGGCAGGTGCACAAAGAAACGTGTACTAGGGTAGAGATATGTGCCAAGGGCAATGGAATGAAGTAAGTAATTCCATCTGGTGGAACAGGAGAGCTTCTCCAAGACAGCTTCGTTTCAGCCAGTTCCTCAAGGATAGACATGCCCTACAGAGACATTAGAAAGCAGAACTCAGTGCAGAGAGAACAGTCTTAGCAAAGAGAGAAAGGCATCAAGTGCATTGAGCAGAAAGAAATCTGGTCCTTAAGGGAATCAGGGAGTGAAGACATTGAATCTCAGCAAATGTAGACAGGAGTAGGAGGAATCTTCATTTAGTGCAACACGAACTCGATGGGCTCATCAGGGTTCAGGGTAACAGGATGAAGATTAAGACTGTTTCATTCTAACAAAACTTCATGCATTCATTGTGAGAAAAGGACCCCTATTTTCTACCAAGGAGACCAATAATGTTGTTCTCAGCCTATTAGTGTAAGAGGTATGTGGATTTAAGTAAGTCATTGGATCATTCCTCTTGGAATTTTCTCCATTTATTTTTCCTTCCACCTTTCTGCCCTACATGAGTGGAGGGATTTTTTTTTTTTTTTTGGTCCCCTGAATCTTTGATGCTGGTATAAATAGACATTCTGAAAGGAGGAATATGATTTTCCTAGAACCATTAACTCAAAAAAAAAAAAAAAACTGAACTCTTTATGCATTGAAATCTTAGATTGCAAAATGAATCAGAAATAGGAAGCATCACACAGACCTCTGTCACCCGAGTACTTGGTGTCTACGCTGTTTGGTCTCTGAATTTCCAGAAACTCCTGGGTATTTGGCACAACATAAGCAAAGCTACCTTTCAGGGAGCCTTAAGTTTCCCTTAAATATAACGTTTCATAAAGCTCCTGGCTTTAAGAATGGTGACGTTTTTTCTCATTTAAAAAAAAAAAAAACAACCCTACTCCTACCTCAACTCATTTACTTCTAATTCTGGTTGGCCGTTCAGCATTTCTCCTAATTGTAGTAACGGCTGTCCACAGTGTTATCTGAACACCCAATCCCTTTGTTCCAATAGAGCCTGTGCACATCAGGCCAGTTGCCATTCCTCTGCGATTAAACAACTGTTCTCGGATGAGCAGTAACTGATGACAGAAAAATCTAAATGTCATAACCGTGCAAATATTCAATATTTTAAGTGTAAAAGTCAAACATAGTACATAGCTACCGGATTTGCACCATGAGCAAATTTTTACCCTTTCTCTCCGCCTCGTCTAGAAAAATAAAATTTGGTATTCCTGGATTGAATGCGTAATTACCTCTTTACAAACAAACTTTAAACAAATAAAAGGAAGAAAATCTAGAGCTCTCTCTTGTTGCAGTACCTGCAGAGGTTTTATCTTCTATCAAAGGTAATACGAAACTTTGGCATTCTGTGCTGCAGATCGTTAGCTGACTTGCTTTTCATCTGCTTGATTTTATGTAGTTTTCTTTCTCAAGCATCTTTTCCTTTTCCCCTCCAAATAATCAATGCTCTTGATTGCTCTCAAATGCCTCTGCCGTATCACCACAAAGCTAGGGTAACCCCGTGGAGTACACTCCCAAACCAGGCAAGAGCCAGTTAAGAGCAGATCTTTTTGTTTAAGTCAGCTCTCAGGATAGAAGGGGAAATCACATCCCCAGGCACTTCTTGACTTTTTCATTACCAAATGCAGAGGCTAGGAAAGAGAACTGGACAAAAATGGGCTCCGGTATATGTTCGGTTGCTTTGCATGCACTAAAGCAACACGGAGCTGGTGCACAATAAACAAACATGCATTATGGGTTGTTTTCAGTCACTTTATAGACACACGCATTCATAAATTTTGATACGCTTGTAAGAAGCCGACTTTGATGAGACCAAACTCACAGACGAGCTTTCGATCGCTGGAGCAACCACAGTCTAACTTTATGTTGACAATTTATCAGCTCTTCTCCGTCAAGGAAAATTGTTTTTTAGTGCTTGCCTATTAGCAATCACATGCATAATATGAAATTGAGTTTTGGGGAGGACGGCCTGCCATCTGTCTTTCTGATTTTTTTTTTCCAGCATTTCACGCTCAAGTTCAACTCTCCGTGTATCAGAATGCTGTAAAACAGGATTCACCCATAATATGGGCACTTAGCAAGAAAAATGGGCCAGATACCAATGTTATCTTATAACTCGCAGACTTTTAAAAAGGAAAAGCATTGATACCCCAATCTGTGCGTTATCTTTCGAGTGTACTTCAGATTCTGTCTGCCTCTCGAAACCAACTTGGGTTCGGCTGGGTCTTCGTAGAGAACTGTTCATTAGGATGCTTCGGAAAGTATTAAGACGCTTTCATAAAAATAAAAATTCAAAGAGAAAGTGGAATGTCATGTGAGGTGAAGAAAATGGAGCTATAAAGGATTGGTGGGAAGGATGAAAAAGCTGTAGTTAGTTTCTCTTCCAAGTTCCAATATGCTAAGATTTTTATCAATAATATTGTTTTTCGGCAACGATACCTGCCTCCAGGAACATCTGCTCTGTAGCTGTCAGGATTATACTTCTCCAAATATCCTTAAGATGATTCTGCTAAATTGATTAAAAAAAAAAAAAAGGACACTCTGCAATGTAGAAGGATTGTTCAAAAGAACATTCCCAGGCCTTTCATGTGTAACTGCATTTGTGTGGCTGGGCATTTATTATGCTATAAATTCGATTGCTGATTTTGGCCAGTTCAGATTGATTCTGCAGTAACTGTAAGTAATGAACCTTCTAGAGCCAAAATGGGGAGGAAAGGAGGAGGAAGAGAGGTAGCCAATACACATGTGACTGTGGAAATACAAATCGCAGGGTTCATTTAGGCTCAACTTTTATCAGATCGTGCAGCCAATACCTACAAAGCAGGAAAATATATATCCAGAGTAATCTACAGGTTCCTTGACCTGACTCTGGGAGTTACGACAGGCAGACAGAGAACAATTCTTAGGGAAAGGAAGCAATTTATCTTGCCCTGAACCTTTACTTCTAAACTTGTTCCTTCCCATCTTTTTTCACTTTTTTCCATCTAAAGCATAAGCATCTGTCCATCCTCCCAAGAGCAACAAAATATGGAGCTCTTTTCTTGGGGGAAAGTTAGCCATCCCTGAAGGCTGGCCTCCCTCAGCTCCCAATACCTAGGATTGGATGGACCCTTAACCCAGAAGATGCTCCCCAGGGATTGGAGCGTGACTCTTGTCAGTTCAGACTTCTGGAAAGACTCAGTTATCCTGGAGCTGATTTCTGAGACTAGTAAGAAACTAAGTTAACCAATGAGATGAACAGCAGGTAAAACACCACTCGGGGTACCCTAGGACCACTGCCCCCACCCCCCACCCCAGTCACGTGACCACTTCCCCCAACACCTCACCCCCACTTGTGGTGGTGGCTAAAGAAAGAAGGTGTCAATGAACAAAGCAGAGACAACAGTAATCTGTGCTGCAGTGAAGAAGTACAATCTAACATTACGGTGGGGAAGGGGAGTTCTGATATCCTTTCATCCTGGACACTAGGGAAATGGGCAGGATGTGGGAGAAGGAACAGAGTGTGATTTGGGACCATGGAGGTCAGCAGAGCTAGGCCAAAGTAGAGAGAGTTTAGGAGGGAAGAAGGGAGGAGAGGAACATAAAGGTTGACCAGAAAGACACATTTCACCTATGAAGGAAACCAAGGAAATCCTCAGTTCATTCTTACCCAGCTCCCTTCTCCTTTCTGACCTCATTATCTTGGTACGCTTAGGAGCAGGGTCAGGCCCAGAATGTTGGATCATGGTGATAGCATGGACATAGGGGGCATAATTTTAATGGAATGTGGGCCGGCGATATTTGTTCCAGTCCTGGGCTTTGTGTCCCCATCCCAGTGAATTTTCAGAACTACAGAGGCATGAACAGATAATCCGTCTCTGAGAATGGCAAAGCACCCTCACTGTTCATTCATCCCCAAGAAGAAATACCACAGATTTTTCTGAGATTCTTTCTCCTGTGTTCTTTTCCCTTCCCCTCTTGAGAATCATAGAACCGTAGAGCTAAAAAGTTCATAGATGTGGTATTTGAACATTATGAGGTAGAGCTGACAGAATGAACCATCTGGGGCTTCTGGAAATAGGTACATTTCTCATGGAGCTACTTGTTTGGGGTAGTAGTTATTAACTGCCACCAGACATCTTCTGTCAGAAACCACAGAAACAACAGGGCAAGTCTTTAGATATGGGCACCCAGAGTTAGCCAAATGGGGAAGCCCGGAGCTACTGTGGAAGTGGGTACTAGACCACACAAATGGAGCACTCGGCCCAGAATGGACATCTCCAGTTGACTAAAGCTCCTTCCTGTATGTATCCCTTGGTACCACTATTATTGGAACTCATCATCAGTCACCCCTCCTGGCACCTTCTTGGCCTATCTGGGCACAAAGTGAAGAAGAAGGCAAAGGGTTTCATTGGGAAGAGAGGCAATATCCTGTTTTGAATTCTTTTTTTAGAAATGAGTTGGGATAATCAGGAGTTTCAGAAAATTGTGAATTGTTTTAGCTCCATTCAGAGGGAAGGACTAGCCCCTGAACTGTGCCTAATGATTCTACAGTATGCCACAATACTTGTGCAACTTCTAATTTGGTTCAGTCTGTTATTTCCTGTGGTCATGTTGGAATTTGAACATACCATTTAAAAAGTCGGAAATATTAAGAAGACTGAAACACTAGTGAACTTCCAGAGCTGTGTGGCGTGTTGTCTACAGGTCAGAGAGGAGATATAAGAATGGGACCGTAGGGGGCGCCTGGATGACTCAGTGGGTTAAAGCCTCTGCCCTCGGCTCTCAGGTCATGGTCTCAGGATACTGGGATCGAGCCCCACATCAGGCTCTCTGCTCAGCGGAGAGCCTGCTTCCTCCTCTCTCCCTGCCTGCCTCTCTAACTACTTGTAATCTCTATCAAATAAATTAAAAAAAAAAAAAAAAGAATGGGACCGTAGATCAAGAGAAGCATGGCTATACGTCTTTCCATAATAACTAGACAATTCGTTAGGCATATTTATGACCAATTAAGACTGCCACAGGGTCAATGTGTTGACTTGTATAAAAATTAACCATTAATTAAAGCATACAATATTTGCACAGAAGTTGATTCCAACATATCATTGGAATCTAAACTCTCTCCAGCGATCAACTATGTGGTAGTAACTGTTGTAGCCTAATAGAGCTACCAGACAGAAATTGGTAAAAAAAAAAAAAAAAATCTGTAAACTATTAAAAGCTGAAAGTAATCATCGATACAGATATTTATAAGTGGTTTTTTATACATAATAACTAATATTAAAAAATCACATTAATGGCATTTGTGGTGACTTGGTAGAATGTACAGAGCCCTGGCCTTAGAATCAACAGACGTAGGTTTAGCCCCGATTTGTATCTGACCTTAGGGAACCCATTTAGCCTTCCCGAGTCTGTTGAAAGGGAGTAAAAGTGCCTCTTCTGAGGTTAATGTAAGATAATATGAGTGAAAACATTCTGTAAGGTCTAAGTCTCTGTTAATATCCAAGATTATCTTTATTGGATTACAACTGTAACATTTGGGACTTTAGCATTTCTGAAGATACTGGCTTAGTTTATGTTTTTCACTAGGCGTTGATCTTTTCTCCAGTTTATTTCTGTTCTTGATGCATATGTTTTTGTCAAGAGAATCATTTTTAACAAGCCTTCAGATGACCTGTTTTATTTCTGAAGAGGGCAAAGGGCAGAAAGTATGTTCATAAAATAAGAGGAGGAAGGTGGCCAGAAGTTACCACCAGGCTCCATCCCCACAGAGAAGTCTGCAGGTTGCTCAGAGAGAAGGATCATGGAGTGGCCAGGAGTCCATGGAGAATCCATGGCGGATGGGCGTGACGAGCCTCTTAGGACTCCTTGCCACTGTGGCTCACTCTGGTTAATGTTAGGTCTACTGTTTATATTAGCCAACTGTGAATTTGGTACTGTACTGTTCATTGAGTGAAACCTTATATAACACTGTTTGCACTGACCAGACTCAGTAATTAGTAACAAAGAGATTTTTAAGTTCCTTAACATAGAAATGGTGTGTTTTCTCCCAGGGCCATGATGAGCCAATCTCCATGGACATTTTCTACAGTTCCAACAAGGTGGCCTCTTGAAGTGTCCAGTGTGTTCAGGCAGTAACTAATAAGAATCTGATCATTACCTATGTTCTAAAAGCAATTTTCTTGAAAGCTTTTTGAAGCAGAAGGGAGCAGGGTTTTAGACTGCTCAGGTGGATCGAGATAGGAATTGAGAGTGGCGGAAGCGGAGTGTGGTCTGTGAAAGAACAACACTAACTTGGAAGAGCATCACAACTATGTCTGACTGTATAAAGCCAAACTAACAACGTCATCTCCCTTTGCCTCCAGTTCCTTATTTACAAAACGGATAGGCTACTGTGTGCTCTACCTACCTTAGAGGCTGTTATAAGAATCAAAAGGAAAAAAGTTCAGAACTTTGTCCCTCAGATGAATGGAGAGTGTTCAAGCAGTCAGTCATCCGTTGAGTACCTCCCAGAGTCTGTGCCCTGTGTGGTATACCGGGAAAGAAAAGACATTCTGTGCCTCTGAGGAGAAAGAGAGGGGCAGAGATAAGAGAGAATAACCCCGAGTAGTACATGTCTAGTGCTGACTAGGTATAGAGACAATACTGGGAATTCAGAGGGAAGAGGACAGCTTTGGGCAGGAAGGTTCCAAAGAGGAGAAGGGGTTTGACATAGATCCTGAAGAATGG
The DNA here is from genome assembly GCF_010015895.1 of Lontra canadensis. Taxonomy (NCBI): domain Eukaryota; kingdom Metazoa; phylum Chordata; class Mammalia; order Carnivora; family Mustelidae; genus Lontra; species Lontra canadensis. Next base: position 9,824 of record NW_022631509.1, read on the forward strand.
ATATTATTTTCACTGATGGAGGGAGATAGAGAAGGAATTCCTGGCCTAGGAGGTAGTGTAAGAAAAGGTATTGAGAAGGTAAATGCAAGACAGATTCCAGAGATGGTGTAAAAAACATGGAGTATGGGGGGGCGGGCTGGTTATGGAAGATCGCATTGTGAAGCTTGGGACTCAATCAATGGTCATAAGACTTTCCTGAAAACTAAGTGGTCTGAAATTTATTCCAGGATCAATCAAAGTTCTTGAATAGTAACAATAATAATAGTAGTAGTAGTAATAATAGTAATACTTTATATCGACAAGGCATTTTGTTTTCAAGTAAAAAAAGCACTGCCCCATTTGGTTCTTTCAGCAACTCTGTAAGATAGGGATGGCAAGGATGATCATGCCCATTTGACACATGGGAAATGGAGCCTCAGAGATGCTATGTCGTTGTTCCAGATCACACAGCACATAAAATGAGGGATGGGGGTCAGTGTAAAGACACTGCAGGAAGATGAATCTGGTAGCAAAACACAGGATAAATTAGGGTGAGGAAAAAAGAGACCAGTTAGGAAAATGCCCATCAGGTTGTCTAGCTGCAAGATTTCAGTAGTCCTTACTAGTGTCACGGCACCCAGAATGAAGATAACACCAGTTGTTAAGAGAGAGGGAAAAGGAAGAAGTCCTAAGCCTAATGATTGGCTCTAGAAAGTGAGAGGCAGAGAATGAGAGACGAGTCCAAGAGAAGTGATTGCACTCAATAATTCTGACTTTAACCTCTGATGAAATGGAAGGGTTACTAAAAATAAACAGAGCTCCAAGGCTCAAGCCTGAGTAACTAGCTGAATGCTAGCCTTACCCACATGGGTTTTCTCTCCTCACCTGGACAGGGTTGCCAGCCATTCCTTTGATTCACCTTCCTTTGTAGCCCCGATCACACCCTCCTTAGGCCCAGGGAGGTGGCCTGTGGGATCCCTTATTAATTGTGATGGCCCCAGTGCCTGACACAGAGCAGTGCCCATTACAGTCAGATGCTTACCTATTTAAGGAATAAATGAATGAGTGAATGGATGAAATGAATGAGTAAATGAATGAATGCCCTCACGGTTTTCTTCTCAAATCTCAGGTCAGGTCCTATACTCCTTTCTTGAAAAGTCTTCAGTTGTTCCCGTAGGTCTATAACAGAAAATACTGATTCCTTTGTATGGCATTCACAGCGTCCCACCATCTAGCCCACTTTACCTACGTCAGCATTTCCCACCCACTCCGGGGTCTCTCTGTACTCCCTTACGTCCCCAAACACAAGCAGCAGTTTTGCCTCTCTGTACTTTTGTTGATAAGAGTTCTTCGGTCTAAATGCCAATCAAATCCTACTCTTCTGTAGGAATTCCGCTCAAATGCTGCCTCCCTCATGAGCACCTCTCCATCTAACTCATCAGGACAGTCCCCCTCGTCACTTCCCCTGCACTTTGCATTTACAGGCCTCGCTCAGGGCTTGGCTCACACATCCATCTCCCTGACAGGTTTGCCCCCACGGGGCCTGGCAGAAGGATGGCACCTAGTAAGGGTTCAAATGAAGGAAAAGAAAAATGGCAGAAGAGCTGCTCTGGGAAGAAGACGATGAACTTCATTTTCACGTTCTGTGATAAAATTCACCACTCTGTTACAGATGTATCTCGGTGAAAAATCAAATCCATGTCAGCATTGTACATTTTGGCAAAAGAGCTACTTCTCTTTGCCCTTTGAGAGGCAACGTCGGTTTACTTTAATATCCAGGTTTTTCATTTTCCTTACTCAGCAGAAAAAGCCCATTCAAACAAAAGGAAAAAACTGACATATTTTGGATTGACAGATGTCAAGGGACACTACCACCTAAGTTCCTTATTGATTAATTTGAAGGTAATTTCCTGGTAACCCAGGCTTTCAAAAATGTATTTTTAAGTGGCATGTTGGTAAAAGAAAATTAATTTCTCTGCGTTAAACTTGCCAGCTTTTGAATTAATTGCATGAGCCTAACAATCAATTAATAAATGTTAAGCAAACAAGGGAAAATCGGTCAATTCAAAATGACAAAATTGATTCTGAGGGTAGATAAACCAAAAGACTGTCAAAATGCTCCCTTCGAAGTTTGGAGACCCTGCCTCTCCGTACAGTCTACCTCCTACTTTCTACACAGCATTCAAATTGCTGAAGCTTTATTATAATTTCTTATAAATAAATTACCACCTAAGCCTTCTTTGATGCCTTAGAGGGATTAAGGAAATCAAACATAAACAGCAGTCCTCCACTAGCTACCAGGAGAAGGTCATTGCTTTGGGAAAGTGTGCCACCCACCATACTCTGGAGAAGTGGTTTTGAAAGGGAAGCCTGTGCAAAGTGGGCCAACGTTCTCTCAATGTTTGCCAATGCTCTGTCAGGAAGAAGTTCTAAAGACTGCCTTTCTCTTTCCTGGTCATAAACTCAGTCAAAGATGTCTTCTGGAGAGCGGGCAAAGAGGAGTGGCGGGGCTCAGGGAGAGTGTGCACCTTCTTAGAACATTCAGACTAAAGCTTCTCAAAGTCCACTCTCTGGACTCTCTCATTTGGGGCTGAACATGGTCTAGGAGGCATAGATATATTCTCCTGGCCTGGATTTTGAAATTGGTTCCCCACACTTGAAAAGGTAGAGGCCTCACAAATGAAGTCTAAAGAGAGCATATAAAGGATAGAATTTGTCTCCTGAAAATACCTGCATAGGCTTTATAACTATAGCGGTTTACTGCTTGTGTTTACTTGGCCTGCCGTGCTTGCCTTTGGTCCCACTCAGGGTGGGTTTTATCAGAAAATAAGCCCATTGTCCTCTCCCACGTGGACTAAAAAAATCAGGGACAAGAGCACACACATCACTAATTTCTCCATTTTGCCAAGGGCACTTTTCATAACAGATATGTGTAAAATTTCTAGAGCTATTTATATTTTAGCAAATAGAAGATCTCCAAATACAGTGTGAAAAAAAAATGACACTGATGAAGTGTGCTTAAACTTCTACATCCTACTAAATCTTCACTTGAAATGCTGACAATCTCTCAGTCTTAATATAACCAAAATCAAAACCCATCCCCTACACACCAGCCCTTTCCATCTTTGTACATGGTACCCTCCTCCATCCTGAGACTCTGGCCAAAGGCTCAAGAGTGTCCTTTGAGACCACTCTTTACCTCTGACCCCACACTGAACACATTAGCAAATTCTGGCATCTCAGCCTTCAAAGCGTTTCCAGAACCCAACCACTTCCCACCATTCCCTCTTGGGCTACCATCACCTCCCCGACCTGGACCTCTGCAGAGGCCTCCTCCTTGGCCTTCCTGCTGTCACTCAGGACCCCAGGCAGCCATCTGCAGCAGCCAGAAACATTCATCAGATTTCAGCTCTCCTGCTTCATCTGTCCTTTTCATCACTGTATCCCAGAGCCTAGAACAGTGCCTGGCAACATAGGAACCTTGGTGATCCTTGCTGAATGAATGAAATCCTGTAGTTTGGGTGAGGTACACAAAATGCTGCAGGGGCATTTGGATGTTTGGGAAACATCATCTGACCAAATAGAAACCGGCAAAGAGGGGGAGACCTGCCCCTGAACCTCAGTCCTCCACCCATCTGCCATTCCACGGCTCTCCCTATTCCTCCCTTCCAAACTCTTCTGGAAAAGGAAATACAGCAGGAGTGGGCTCAGTTGGCCCATACTGCCTAAAGCCTCTCCCTTGGGGTCTGTGTCTGCCTAAACCAAAGTAGGAATAAGAAAGTCAAGTGCCGATCCTAGTTCTTTTAAACAGTCACATACACACTTGGCAGTCATGATAGCACAAGTCACTCCAATAATCAAAAGAATCATTACTTGTTTTGCTAAAATCCCAAGGAAATCGCACAAGATGTGATATTTCAGCACTAATGAGGTTGCGCCTGAAGAAGTGTGATTTTAATTGTGATAGATTTAGAGAATCCATCACAACACTGCAGGAGAACAGCGTGCTCTTCCCAGTTCCAGGGAAAGGGCATTAATATCCCATGTTTTTGTTTTATTTAGTCTTCGCTGGCTGTGTAGAGAATCACCTAAGGTGATGCTAGAGCTACTAGGGGCTACATCAAATAAAACCCTATAAAGAAACTTTATTTTCTCCTCCCACACTCAAACAGACACTGCACAACAGAGGAACATTTGTCTTGAGTTGCCTTACAAGCTACCAGATTGATTTGCTTTGCCACCGACAGTTCTGATCCCGACAACCTTTCCACCACCTTCCACCCTCCGAAGGTGGAAAGTCACTGCTTTAGTACGGTGGCTCCCTCAGCCTTTACACCAGCAGATGGAGGAAAGGCATTCCTGCAGAATTCTCCGTCATTCCCAAGACCCAGCGGGGCTGGGTGTGAAAAGCTCCCGGTGGAAGTGTGCATATGAGCAGTGTTGCTGATTACTTCATTAGAACCCTGTGCGCTTCAAGAGCCATATGCTTTCAAGTTTCTTTAAATGGTATTAGGGAAAAATATCCTCAAGGCATTATTTTTAAAGGGGACTTCAAACGTTCCCTGAGAAATAAAAAAAAAAAAAAAAGGATAGCACGTTTGAACTCCAGGGGGTTGCAGGAGAAATCTTACTTAGCAAGACTGAAAATGGAGCCCTCTGTTCAGTTTCAGGGGGAAGTAAGGGTTGGTCACAAGCAGAAATAAATTTGAGACAGGGATGGAGGAAGATGCAGACAATCTCCAAATCCTTGAACCCTTACAATAAAAGAGGAGAGAAGAGGACTTGAAAATGGAAATTAAAAAAAAAAAGAAAAGAAAAGAAAGTTTTTGTTCTCAGATCTGATGGAATAAAGAGAACTGAATGACCCCCCCCATATCTTACAGAGTGCAAAAGGCTGTTGGTTCTTCCTGTTTCTTCCACAGAGCAAACACTTCTAAACAATCCCCCCTTCCTGTGTTACATGTATTCAAACATATTAAAGACCTGGGAAGCAAGGCTACAGGTAGGGGTTACGCTACTCATTTCAAGTCTCCCTGCAAAGGGTCTGCTCCAGAGGTCAAATCAAAGAGAGGCTTCCAGTTTAAACCCTCCTTTTCTAAATAGATCCCAACCTGATCTCATTTAATGCATTGATATCTGGTTTCTCAGGCATTATGGTTGCGGTATTACATATCAAAAGGACTCTTGAGAAATTCCCTCGAATTGATAATTCTAATTTCTTATGTATAACTACTCTATATTCACTCAGAGGACAGCTGCATTGTATGCTAAACCATGAATCGTGGAAATTGGTCCCTTTGTACGTAGGTTTGTATTAAATCGAGATGCTCTCTTTTTTTCCCCCTGTTTGTTCCCACACTTGAGTTCCTGGTGTCCGTTTGTATTTGCCTTCTTGAGCATATTAAAGTTTTTCTAGTGCTTGTGATGTTCTTGCCAAGAGCACACTTGCAGCAATCTGCACTAGAACAGTCTTTGTGCCAATTACTTCAAAAAGTATTCTTTAAAATAAAAAGAGGGAGGGGGAATTTTTTTTTTTTAAGGGAACTTTCAGGTTATAGTGTGATGGTTTCAATTTTAATTCTTGAGTCAGTCTTCCTGAAATGATGGACTTAGAGGCTCTGAAATGTGCATCTTTGGTTTGTTTTCTCTCTCTCTCTCTCTCTCTTTCTCTCTCTCTCCCTCTTTTTTTAAAAAGCTTTTCCACAAAATGGAAGTCCCGATAAAGACATAGGAATAGCGGGGGAATGGGGAGTGTGGAGGAAACTGCTGTCGTTGCTCACACCACACCCTCATCTACTTAAACAGCTTCGGGAAGGAAACTGCTAGAAGCTTGTTAAAGAGTTTCCAAATGTGTGTCTGCAAATGACTCTCTCTAATCACGGCTGAATAAACCAAACGCAGCAAATGAGCTGGTGACAGGCGCAAAAGTCACATGAGTGTTTTGAATCGCATATGCTGAGTGGATAATAACCCATGTCAGGGCCATGGGGTCTTCTGAAGGTTAAAATCCTAAATTTGATTGAGTCCTTTCTATAGAGAGATATAAACACATTTGGGAAAACAAAGGGGGAAAATGGGAGGGAATAGTGCCCCCGAAAGGCACAATCAGTTAGGAGAGAAGGTGTTGGGCAAGAGAAGAGGGGACCTTGCTTTTCTGCCTATACCTGCCACTAACTGGCTTTGTGTCCTTGGGCAAGACGGTCACCGCACTGGGGTCCGCCTCCACACATGAGACACCAGAGGGTTGCTTGGGGCCGTCTGCAAGGCCTCCCCACCTCCAGCATGTGGTCTTTCTGGGATGTTGACACAAAGAGGTTTGGGCACAGGTAGAGATCTATTCCCTACATAAAGAGAGACGTTTTGAGAGGCGTGTCATTACCAGAATTTACTCTCACGAAGGAGGAAATTGCGGAGTCATTAAGGCAGCCTTCTAAAATATTAGCTGTAGAATTTAGAGGGCAAGTTAAGAGACGTTTAAGAAAATGACCTGTGCGGGACGCCTGGGTGGCTCAGTGGGTTAGGCCTCTGCCTTCGGCTCGGGTCATGATCTCAGGGTCTTGGGATTGAGCCCCACGTCGGGCTCTCTGCTCAGCAGGGAGCCTGCTTCCCCCTCTCTCTCTCTGCCTGCCTCTCTGCCTACTTGTGATCTCTCTGTCTCTGTCAAATAAATAAATAAATCTTTAAAAAAAAAAAAGAAAGAAAGAAAAAGAAAATGACCTGTGCTAATCAGTGCGCAACACATATCACCCAGGCGTCCCAAAGAATAGAAACCAAGATAGCAGAAACACACCATTATGGAAGTTTAGAGCTTTGAGGATGGATCCAGGCTGCATTTAAAGATATTGGGTTCAACAGACACAACGCTAAGGAAGGGTCTCTGCAGCATGTAGGGAGGCCCCCTCACTTTCCCCGTGAGGAAATGGATGTAGAGAAGGAAGGTCCTTGTGTTCAGACACACAGTGACATGTTGCCTGAGTCTAACAGGAAAACTGAGGAATCTTGGCTTCAGTCACTGTGGTTTCTCACATACACTGTGGTTTCTCAAGTGCCCAGCTTAAGAGAATGTTCTTTGTTCTTGCATTACTTTGAGTCCCACATACCTACGGTAGCCTCCGGGGAAGTGATCATTTTTCGGTTTGATCTTTAAGGAGTTTTATGTCTGAATTTGGATAATATTGGGGTTTCATTTTCTTCAAAAATATTTATGACCTATGCATTTTGCTTTAAAATCTTTTAATTATCAGAGATGCCTCGGTGGATGAATCAGCTAAGCATCAGCCTTTGGCTCATGTCATGATCTCAGGGTCCTGGGATCAAGCCCCGCATTGGGCTCCCTGCTCAGCGGGGAGCCTGCTTCTCTCTCTCCTTCTGCCCCTACCCGCTTTGTGCTCTGTCTCTCTCGCTCTCGCTCACTTGCTCTCTCTCTCTCTCAAATAAATAAAATCTTAAAACAATTAAAAAATAAAAATAAAATTATTTAATTATCAGAAATACAATCATTAACACTTGTGTGCTTCCCACTTAAGGAAATGGTTGCTGCAAAAATATATCAGCTCTTAAGACCGCAGACTTGCCCTTCCACAAAAGCCAGCCCACCCATCTATTCGGATAAGTGTGGTTCTGCCTCCCCAGAAACCCAGCAAGAGATGGGTAGCTGACTCCTACATATAAGAGCTATTTTTTCTAAAGGTTTTCCTTTGTTATCAAAAACACAGTCATTTCTTCTTTCTATAGAACTTCTGATTGGGTGGAGGGCATAGAAAAAGTCTGGCTTAACATTTTCTCAGGATGGCAAAGAACTCTCTGGAACTGCTGTCTTCACGCAGAGAGGCACTCGGTCTATGGTGCACAGCTGTTTTTGGACATTGGTTGCAATTTCGAGTGTCTATGTATAAATTCTGCTAGCAGACTCAAGAGGAACAAAGGCTAAGGAGACTAACTTAGAACAAGACTAGTTGTTCGACTCAAGAAATTTAAGTAAAATGCACATTCAACACAAGTGTTAAGCAAAGATCATAAATAGAAAACACTTCACTTATATCTTTCCCAATAAGAGTTCATGGGTTCTAAAGAAACTACATGATGTGGTATGGTATTGGGGCAGGAAGGGGGAGGGGTAGATAGGAGTAAGGGAGCCAGTTTCTATTCCTTATTAGTCACACGGCTGGTTCTGAGTCTTTTTTTTTTTTTTTTTAATGCTGTTGGAAAATAGAATTGCATTCTCTTACACTGAGAACTGCCACTCCACCTTCAACAAAGTGGCACTAAGCCACAAGGGTCCTCTCTGGTCCACAAGGGCTGATACCCCCTCTTCCACCTCAAGTGATAGAGGAATAAAAAAGTTGCCCTCTACAGAGGTACGATGGTCCTCTGTCCTTCTCTAGGAGACTTCAATAAAGTAACCGAATCAAACAAAATTTGATCAGATGTGTATGGTTCAGTCTTCTTGCTTTGCCCCTTAACAATTTATCGAGGTGTTTCTACCCATGGTCCTGTTTTATTAAATGATATTTGAAGTGTTCCACTCTCGGAGAAAATGTGGTTTATGTCTTTGGCATACATTTACATAATCTTGTTAAGGAAATCTCTCCAGCTTCAACTATCCCAATAAAAAATCTTATCTCTGGTAGAAGAAAGGCTGTTTTCTCCAAAGGGAGCAAGAAACGGATATGGAATTCAGACACATTTTGAGAAACTAAGGCCGTAATTATAGTTATATTTTTATGTTATGTATTGGAAGTTTGTTAAAAGAGATGGATGAGAAGTAATTGTTATGTGTGGAGGATACAGTCACATAAGAAAAGAATGCTGTAGCTAATGTTTTTTAAATGTGGGTTTTAAAAATAATTTTTTATTTGTTGCCTTGGAAAATATTTCTACATTAAAAAAAAAAAAAAACAAAAAACCCACTGAGGGTGATGATAAATCACCAGCAATCTCTCAGCTCCCCATCAGAGCCATCAAATTAAGGGTTAACTTCTCAGGATTGCCCTGAATTAATCAGGAGCTAAGCCAGGGGCAGACTGGGCGAGGGGGAGGGGATTGGCAGAGCTCGACCTCCCCCAAGAGGCTTTGCGGCACAGCAGTGCAGCCCACTGCAGCGTGGCCACTGAGAGAACGCAGACCTTTACACAAATAAAGGAGCCTTGACAGGGCTCCCAGGGCTGCTCCCTCGGGCATCCCGCGCACAGAAGGTACATCCTGATCCCGCAAGAGCCCAGGGTTCCTGCTTATCATGCACCGGTCCTTCGTTTTCAAAGGACCGAGATAAGGGGTTGTGTTCTACAGAGTGGGGTCTTTTTTTGCAGTGCAGATTTAACTGTAAATAGATGTTCGTCTTTCTTCGCCCGCTTAGGAGGCAGTCTGTGATCAGCCTCTAGGTCATCATCATTAAGATCTCTGGATTGGTCCTGCTCTTTAGCTAAAGAGGACGCTGCAGGTGGATGGCCCAGTGCTTAATGAATGCAGATCCCCGGGCCCCTACTAAGATTTAAAGAATCCATAGTTTGGGGGCGGGGCCTGGGAATCCACCTGATTAATAAACTCCCGGGGTAATTCTCGTGCACAAATTGAAGCACCACTAACCTTAGAGGGGCTTTTGATTTTGTTTTTGTTTTTGTTTTTGTTTTTAACATGAATCCCTGATACCAGCATGAGGTGTTTGGGGCTTTCTAATTTAAAGGACAAAGTCTAATTTCCCTCATGGACCAGACCCATTTAATTGTTTGTGTTACTTGTGTAAATTGACTTTATCTATAACTGGAGGAATGCTCATACTCACGCTTGTGAGTATGAGTCTTTCCCTTCAGGACCTTAGACTGTCCACTAGAGTAAAGAAATGAGCCCCAGCTTCCTCCCTTCCTCCGCTTTCCTTGATCAGAATTGCCCTCAACCTTTTCCAGCCTGTCCACTTCCTGAACTCACCTTCATGGAGTCTTTCTAGGAGTCCGAGTAAGCCTCTGATGAGCTGTGCTCCAGTTACATCCCTCCCCCCACTCACCACATTGCCATTCAAACCAAATGGAGTCCCTGAGAATTAACATCTGCTAACTACAGCCCTTTTACCCAAGGACTGTCTCCTGCCAGGGTTCTTCTTTCTTAACTTTGGCCAGGATGCTTTCCGGGTACCCAGTCTCCCCTCTTCTCTTCTCTGCCCTTAAATGAAGCCCATGTGAGACCCTCCCTAAGTTGTTGCTAGTCCTCTAGCCTAGGGTGCTGAATCTGGTGCCCAGTATTGAAGATCCCTGATCTTAGAGGAATTCTTGGGGAAAAACTCCCAGAAAGCCTCCCACCACCTCAGCTGATGGCCATCTAGTTGATGATGATGTTCCAAGACCACCCCTCCTGCTGTATCCCCCTTGGGGCCCTGAAAAAGTCTGCATTTTCACCCACTCCCTGCCACCACCTCATTTCCCCCTGAATCTCACCTCCCCCCAGATCTCACCTCTGCCTTGAGAAGTTATACCTTTTCCCTCTTCTGCCTTTTCTTATCCCTGGTTGCTCCAGTCCCATTGTGAATTATGAAAAGGCCTATTAGAGTAGAATCGGTTTCTAGAAATATAATCAGATCCTGGGAAAGGAAGGGAAATGGCCTTCTGCTATTCTTCTGCCCTCACAGGGTCCAACGGCCCCTCCTTCAGTTATGAGCCCTTTTCTCAGGAGAGCTCACCTCTCTGGACAAGTACTTGGGTCTCGGCTAAGCTTTTTTCTTGCTGTTTTGTATTTTGTTTTATTTTGTTTTGTTTTTCTGGAGGACTTGTGCAAAGACCAAGGTGGCGGGAGTCAGACAGACAGCACAGAGAGACCTGTTAGAGCTGATTCTCCAACCCATGGATATGGTCTAAATCTGGGAAACACACTCCCTAAAAACTTGTAGGAAGTCATTTATATGAGGCTGATATCCTCCCACGGGTTTAGATTAAGTTGTTATGCTGTAGGCTAGATGTTTAGGTTCAGAAGACCTAGCTAAGCCCTTATCTTTCAGTGGGTCGGGGGCCACCTCAAAGCCCCCATCACTTAAAAATAATTAGCTGGCTTTCCCACCTGAGCTAGTGATTTATGATCTGTATGCTAAACCAGACTTCTACAGGGGAATAAAAGAGAAAAGACCAGAGTGCCAGAAGGAAGCTTAATTTTTAAGGTAAATTTGGATTCCCTTAAAGGACAAGTGAAAAATCTCTGAAGATGCTCTAAACCCAGGGAATCCATAGTTTTCTCATGCCTGCAGCTCTTTTTGTTCCTATTTGCCTAGCCCTGTTCTGTGCTCTACATTATATGTGGAAAATAATGCACATAATACTTAGCATTTCCTTTTGATAAAGCAAACGTTTTATATTACTAGTACTGAAATTTATTCCTAAAAGAACGGAGAATAGCTTCCAGATGTATTTCTGTGTTATGGACTTTCTTTCCTTAAGTATTGACAGAGGGCAGGTTTTATCAAGGTCTTTGTGATGGGCTTGTTTATAATGAGAAGATATTAGTGGAGCACATCTAAGTGTTTATCACTAACAGATGACTGAAAAGAGCATATGGCAGGAAAAGAAATATATATTTGTCCAAGAAACGTGGCTTGTTAAGACTCCCACATTCATCCTAAACTCTGCGGACTTGTACTTGTACCGTGCACATCCGCGGGGGGTATCAAAAGAAAAAGAAAAGTCAGACCATGATTCCTTCAATATGGGACTGTCAGATACTGCTAATTTGGGACATTCTTATCTAAGTGGATAGGATTGCAACTCAGAAACCCTGTGCATTCTGCTTTACTGTGGCTGGCATCCGGGCAGTGCTGTGTAAGGGGTTTGGAAAAATACACGCTTTAGCATTTTTGTAGAGAGCTCTTTATGATAAAACAAGAACAATGAAAGGAAGCGAGAGGATTGAGCTCTTATAGAAAATTGAGCTCGGGGGCGAAGAATCTCTTAGTTCAGAAATCTCTTTTGAAGGATGTTTGTAGATTAGATTTAAGACCAGACTAAGATGAATCTTTAAAACACAGAGGCAGTTTTTACCTGGTATTGGCCAAAACCAAAGCATTGTTTCAGCTCAGAAATGACCCATAACACCCTATTGATTCATTCTTAAACTCTGCATTTATTAACTTGCAGCTGGACTCTGAAACTCCTGCCCCCACAATGGAGTTGTAAGCATAGTGGGGGAGTGGGCAAGGATTGTGCTAGAGCACAGTAAAGGCCACTCAATGGAGCAATAGGTCATAGAATTCTCTAGAACTTAGCAGGAACCCTAGGTATCATCTCCTGATCCTTATCCTCCATTTTTTATCTGAGGAATGTTACCTTGGCCAAACTAGATGACTTGCCAAAATGAGCAGACCAAAACTCAAATAAAACGTTCCGTTTTTTCAATTCAGCATTCTTTCTATGGCACAATACTCCTTCCATTTTGCAGTAACTATGTTATTTTATAGGTTCATGGTTCTTGACATAATATTAGTATTTAGGCTCATATATTTGTATTTAAAATCATTGCCCATTCACCTACTTAAATTTACAAGGAAGCCATCCCATGCTTTAAGGTATTACCACTGGGACTGGTAATGATACGGCAAGCTTGGCAATTATGTCAGATTGGAATTGTGGGTGGAGAAAAGAGGGGATTTAGATGTTTCAGAATTTTTTTTTTTTAACAAAAGTCATTATGATAGAGCAAAAGAACTTCAATTTAGAGAAAAAGATAAGTTGCCTTAGGTTTCAAATACTCAAAGCAAGGGGTGGGAAGGGATGCTTTTTCTCTTCTCTCTATATTTTCTCCATTGGTAATTCCATTGACCTCTTTGGTTTTAACTATCATGGCGGACAGGGGGGAAATAGGGGGCCACTTTCCAAAATTATTCTTTCAACTATCATCTCTTAAGTGTCTGATCCCTTTTTCCAGCTCTCCCTAAGAGACCTTGTCCAGGACCTCTCCAAGCTGTTCAGATACAAAATGTCCACAGGGAAATCTATGTGGTCCCTCTGTCAGCAATTCTTCCATTCGGTCTATCATCATCATCATCATCGTCATCATCATCATCCTACAAAACAGACACAAAATCATGGTGCTTCTCCCAAGGACCCATTATTGCTAATTTCTACTGCTTCTACCTGCCATTTTGGCCCATCTCTATCTCTTCTCCTGCTCAAACCAACTGAAGTGTTCCTGGAGCCCTGGGCATTCCTAAGAGATTCCCTTTTATATTATTTGTTCTAGACCTTTTCCCTATCTGGGAGCCCCTTCCACCATTCTATAATCCAATCTATGTCAGCAGTTTTTTTTTTCTAATGCCAGTTTCACATAGCCTTCCTGATCCATTCTGTCAAAAGTACTCCCTGCCTATCCTGAACTTTCCATGATCTTACTCTTTCTTATGGTGCACACTTAGGGCTTAACTGAAATTATATTTGTGAGTATACGGTATATATCAGGCATGTATGTAGGCACTTTATATACATTTTAACTTAATCCTTTCAGCAGCCCTCTAAGACCTAGAAAGACCCCTATCTAGAAATCCATATTTTACCAGTCTTGGGTATAGCTTGGACATGGGGATTTTTTTTTTTTTTTAAGTAGGCTCCACACCCAGCATGAAGCCCAATGCAGGGCTTGAACTCATGACTCTGAGATCAAGACTTGAAATGAGATTGAGTCAGTCACTTAACTGACTGAGCCACATAGGTGCCCCTGGACATGGGACTTTTAAGTACTCCTAGGGTAATTCCAGTATATAGCATGGTTGAGAATCACTGGTTTAACTCCAAATCCATTAGCCAAATATTCTCCGATAGTAGGTATCACTTTTTAAGCTTTAAACAACAAAAAAATGCTAGACCCTAGCCCAGTCCTGCCATAGTAGACTTCTAGGAGACAGCGTCTAGGAATCCATATGCTAATAAAGCTTCACAGTTATTCCATCACATAACCAGGATGAAGAGGCGCTGTCTTTGTCAGATGCTGTATCATCTTCCCATAGTCCTAGTTTACAAGTAATTATACATGTCTCCTCCCACTGTGTAATCTGTAAACTCTTTGAGGACAGGTTTGCATTCAAGTCACTGTGATATGCTCCCTCGCACCTAGCAAGGTCCCTTGCACATAGTAAGTTATAGAAACTAAAGTACCAATATTATGTCCTTTGATGAAGAAAACAAAAATGCCTTTTTAAGAAAACAAAGATACCTTTACATAGTACTTCTTCTATGCTGAGTTTTTAATCTCTACTCTACTGACCAAGAAAGTCACTAAGTCATTTCAGTTCTCTGAGTGTAACATTTGCATATCTGTACAATGCCAGGGCTAGGACTTGAACTCAGCTCTTCTGACAATACTTTGGCCTCTATACCTCAGACCTTCAAAGCAACTACAAAGTGAAAAACTCAACTATCCATGTGTTCAGATACCTGCTGTCAGATGTGTTTCTAAAATTTGAACATAACCTGTCACATGGGGAAAAAAAGTTTTGCATTATGAAATGGATTTGGAAAATACATTAATTTCAACCCAAAAATAAGTATGGAATAAATAGACATGCTTTTTTTCTCACCTCCCTCACCTCCAGAGGTACCTATAGAGAGACAAACATACCCTTTAACATTTCCTAACTATTTAGTTACTCCATTAGGGTTTTTTTTTTTTCCCTTCATCTTAGTTTGCACTGCTTCTCAAAGACTTTTCAAATAACCTGAACTTCTGGTTATAATTGAAATCTTTTTAAAGATTCATATACAGTTTACTTAAGGTAGTAAATTGATATCTGGTATAAACTTGTGATGTTTCATTCAATATGAATATGCACATAAACATAACAAAGTTGAAATGAAACTCGAACAACACCTAGAAACCAGGATTCTAGGCTCTTTTTGCCATTTCTGAGCTAGGTGACTCTGGACAGGGAAGGAACTTTCCAGAAGCTTCTTTTCCACCTGAAAAAATGAAAGGGAGAAGGACCTGAGATAGACCTTCCTACATTTTCTTCCAGACATGAAAATTTATGATCTCTTAAAATAAGAAGAACTCATTTATTAGGCTTTGGGTCAAGATTAAATTAGTCACCAATCCTGACCCATTAATCAGTTGATATGTGAAGGGGCAAACAAAATTATAATGAAATTTGGACACTTCTTCACAAGGTAGAAAGCATTCACCTCCATTATCTCTTTTCACTTTCATAACATAACCTGCAGAACACTCCTTATTATCCCCATTTCACAGAAAACTGAGAAGCAGATGGTTGAGTGACTTGTCCTGGGTAACAAAATCAGAAAATGACAACTATAGACCCCCCCCCCCCCCCCCGGGACCTGGCTTTTAACCCCTTTCAGCACCTCCGTGACCACAGGCGATGCTGGAGATGGGGACCCAGGTCAATCTGACATGGAGACAGCTTCCCCACCAGCCTCTGTGCCTTCCCAAAATGTCTTCTAGCCCAGAGGCCCATAAATTGCTTTAGAATAGAATACCAAGTGAAGATTTATTTATCATATCTTTTCTGAACGCATATTTTCTGGAGCATTTATAGATCTGTTTTTCCAAGAAGCTGAGAGTTCCTGATAAAACACGACAGATAATGATAAATGAGCATCTATGTTAGCCTAGCTGGGAGGAGGCCCAGGGACTGTTAACACCCCCCCTGTGAAGTTAATCCCATTTCTTTTGGCCATTTCTTTATTAGTTAATGAGGTCTTACAAAAATGTGTGTCTGTGATGGTGTTTTAGCATCCTTGCCTCTAGGAACATTTTCAAATATTCATCAAGTCGCTCGTCTGACCAAAGCTTAAAGCAAAGGTGCATTAAGTATGAATTCTAGTCAACTTCAAATGTGGGTGGTCACAAAGCTGCTCCTGAAATAGCCCCCTCAGTAATCCTCCTCACTGGTATCTCCAGATCTGCAGCGCTGGGTGCAAATGTGAAGGGGAACCAGGGGAAAAAGGTATTATTTAGGACACCAGGACTCCGAAGGGCAGCCCCGTAAGCTTTGATCCTGCCTCTTGACTGACAGCCATGTGGCTAGCTTTTGGAAAACTGAATAACTTAAGGGAAACAAAAACAAAATGAAAAAGGAATGACCAGTCAAGCCCCTGGGAAGGAGAGCAGAGGCTCAATGTTAATACTCCTAGAAGGCCAGTTTCCACTTCCCACTTGAGTTCCTTATAGCAAAGAGGGAACCATCAAAAGATGTCTTGGTGCTCAATGGTACATTTTTGGAGAGACAAACCAAAGGCAGAAACTTGATTAACTACTAAACCAAGCTCCCTGGTACGGTGAATCACAGGGACTATATCTACAACCTAGTTTTGGCAGGTGCCCCACCCCGTAGCATGATCCTAGGAACACAGCTAGAGTACACGCGCACGCGCAAACACTTGCATGCGCATCTCCAACACCCTCCTCCCCCGACCCATCCACACACACAAGACTTCCATCCTCCCAAAGCACACAATCCTTGATGCTTTTCCACCCTTTCATGATTTTGTTTCCTCAAAACATCACTTAAGGAAGTTGACATTATGGCTGGCCTTCTATGTGTAGTTTATAAGCAAAGGGACTTTTTCAAAGGGCATCTGTAAAAATATCATTTCAAATGTGTAAGGAAGATGAAGCCCTTCTGTTTGGTTCTGGATGGCTTGGACTATCTGTGGTATACTTTGCCTAAGAAGCTGAAAATGACAGCCCAGCATTCTCATACCTGTCTCTGCACAGGTAACCAAAATAGGGCACCAGAATGGTACAGGTTTCCTGATCCTACTTTAGAACAAGCTCGAGGAACGAATGATGAGCCAAAGTCTTCTGACCTTCAACCCCAGAGGGCAGTGCCATAAATCACAGTAGTACTGGTAGCTCAGTGCTTTCTGACACAGGAGGTCCCATTCATGTCATTGCCACTAAGACTTATATTCACTGGAGTCTCTTGGCCTTTTTGCATGATCAACACCCACCCCCCTCCCCCCGCCAAGTGAAGGAAAGCTCTGGGCCATATATGTGAAAGGAGATGGCCATGTAATCCACTCAGTACAGATATGGAAACACACAGACATCATCCATTAATTAACAAGGGCAGATAATGCAAACATTTCCTTTTGCAACTCATTGCTCAACTTTCTGGTCATTTTAACTGGTTATACGCTTAATTGCAATGTAAAAAAAAAAAAAAAGAAAGAAAGAGAAAAGAAAAGTAAAGAAAAGAGAGAGAGAGAAAGAGAGAGAGGGAAGGGCAAGAAAAAGTCCTGAAAATAGCAATAGCACAGGAATAATTCTGCCTTAAGTAAAGCTCAGCCTATAATATTATTTCTCTTTTGTCCCTGCCTCAGGGACATTGAGGGCATATTAACAGCCATTATGATTACGGAAGATACAAACTAATGTTGGTTGTTCCAGATGTAATTTTGCAATTTCTCAAAAGAAATACTGTTCCGTCCCAGATGCAAATTTGACTGTGTCCTGTCCTTAATGTTCTATTACAGGTGATTCACATAACAGGCCGGCTACGACTGAGGGTGTCCCTATCCCACGGGAGGACCGTTCCCAGCCAAATCATGGGTCTTGTGGTTGTGGCTCATGCCCTGCCTCCCCCTACGATCAATGAAGTCAGAATTGACTGCCATATGTTCGTCACTCGAGTAAATATGGACCTCAATATCATTTACTGTGAAAATAGGTACTTTGTTTTTGTTCTCATTTCCTCTGTTGTATGTTACACATTGGTGAAGGCTGGTGTTTGTGGCAGTCTGAAGGATTTTACTCTCCCAGTGAGGCTCATTATAAATCCTGATCTTATTTTTAATGGCTGCTTGGACTGACACCAAACATGCTTTTTATTTAAAATTTACATTGCTGTCCTGATGTACGTGAGGGACAACAATGGAATGGATTGGGATACCCAGACATCCATATGCTATAATTAAGACCCATTTTGGCCGAGAACCCAAGGAGAGAGCAGGGCTGAGACGTTCTTGGCAAAATTATACCATAAAAGGTATCTCCTGCTGCCTCAGTCAGGCGCACCTCCTGTCTCCTGTATGGGCCCAACCTCAGGATGGCCAGCGTTCATACAGCCTTCAGCACATTGCCTTAGCTGCCTGCCGGGCTACGCGTTACCATAGACCGAGTGGCTCAAACAACAGACATTTATTTCTCATAGTTCTGGAGACTGGGAGTTCCAAGATCAAGGTACAAGCTAATTGGGTTCCTAGCAAGAGCCCACATCCTGGTTGCAGATAGCAATCTTCTTGCTGGATCTTCACACTGGGGAGAGCGAGAGCTCTGGTCCCTTCCTCCTCTTATGAGGACACTAATCCCATCACGGGGGCTCCATCCCCATGACCTCATCTTCACCTAATTACCTCCCAAAGGCCCCCCCATACTATCACACTGAGTATAAAGGCTTCACTGTATGGGTTTTGTGGTGGGAGGGACACGCGCAGGCCATAGCACATGGAGGGGAAAAAAATGAGAATTCGAGGCCCCCAGAGGGAAAAGGATGAAAAATCTGCAAAACTATTAAATAAAATGTTGTAATCCTGAGGAGTTTGCTTTTATAAATTAAATTTTTTAAAAAAGAGAGAGACTCGTCATATAAATGACTTGACAGTCCTTCCTTAACACCGAGCTTTGATAAAAGGACTTTTTAACCTCTGGTTTAAAAGTTCACTTTTTCCATTAAGCACAGAGCAAGGGACAAGGAAATGGGACAGTGCCCCCTTAGACCTTTCACCCACAAGTCACCAGCCCATCATCAGACCGATTTGAAGAAGAGAGAATCAGTGGGCACAGGGAGAAGAGGGAAAGAAGCTTCCATGATAGCATTCAATCTGCTGGTGCCACAGGCAGACTCACTGAGGCGGTTTTGAGAGGGTGCTTTTGTGGCACAGATTACGGTCACGCACAAAAGCAGCGTATGTTCACCGAGCCCTGATAGTGCCCTCAGGGGCAAAATGAAAGAGCGGAATGGTCAAGCAGCTCAGGTAATTGACCTCTGCAAGGCCTAGCCAAGAGGAAGACGGCCAGCATCCGTGTTCAGTCTGCTGGGAAGCTCTGAGGATGTTGAGCCCAAGTTAGAAATGCCTACCATTTCCAGTCAAGATTGGATCCAGAGGAAAGAATCCATCAGGAGAAAAAGACACCCACCTGAGCTATTAGTGTTCCATGGGGTAGAAGAGACCATGAATCCGTCACTCTTATTTAACAAGTAACCCTAAATCTATTTGTTTCAAGTTTGGTTGGCATTTCTTAAAATTTTTAGAAAACTGACTGTATACTTGGATTGTGTGTAAGGTATTCTGGAATGGCAAAAGAGTATCAGGAAAGACAGACAAAAGGATTCGCTAGGGTGAGCAAGTGATAATAAAGATAACGTTTGTTAAACACTTAGCTACACGCTCGGCAACGTGCAAAACTCATTATATACATCATCTGCTTTAAGCTTCAAGACAGTTCTGTGATCTAGATGGGTGTTGCCATGGCCTTCGGCACCCTCAAGCAATTTCAGTTTAGCAAGAAAGGGTAAGTGAGACGCCCACGGTCACAATTTGAACTCGAAATGTGCCAGATTTTAAAACCAGGCAGTTAGCTACGTGTGGGCTTTCCTGCATTCCCTGTCACTTTTTTTCTAGAGAAGTCAGGCTAAGTGGTAAGGAAGCCATCAGACTAACCACTGAAGGGGACTCTCATATCTATGCATCCATTAAAGAACACAGTTCTAGCCCACAAAGCTGTTTACTCTGATGAAAAAGATAGAATGCTGGAGAGGGAGCTCCAACACAGGGAGGCGGATAGAAAGTCTGATGACCTATGGCTTTACCTCTTCAAATACGTAGGTCAGGCTCCCTTGATTTACATTTACTACTGTCACTCCCTCTGAAAACCTGAGCCTCATCTTATTTACCTGCTTCCGGTGATTGTCCTGTCCCCAAACCCTCACTTCATTTTCATTCCTGTGATCACAGATTGATTAATTCTGCTCCATGGACCTGAGTGCCTTTTGGTGCCACTCCAATAATTGAGATCATTTTCTGTGACCCACTTTAAGCTTTTTTTTGTCCCTTTTAAAGAAAAAAAAAAACCAAAACTTTTTTCCACAACCCCTTATTAGCCAATACAATACGGCATTATTTCCCAGCTGAAGAGGATAGAAGTTATTTAAAAAGGACTCGTTTAAAAGAAATTGCTTGCTTGACCTGAAGAAAAAGCATGCCTCATGTGCCAGGCACTGTGCTATGCTCATTTCATTTCATTCATCAATCCCCTCACCAACCTCCTAAGTTATTTTTACAGATAAGGAAACTGAGGCTCAGAGTATAAGATGCCATCAGGATCCTGCTCCTCATATAGGTCATCAAACTGGTCCGGGGATTTCTACACAAGTATTAAGATGTCTCTGGACACTGAGCTAGTCACACTTGCCACAGTAACAGGTTCTATACATAAGAATACGTCAGATGTTTTGAAGGATTTCATTCCAATAAAGCATAAACTAAAGAACGTCTTCCCTAAAGTATCACTGGCTTTTTCCCAGGGCCTATTGTTTAATTAGGGAGTTGCTAACTGGAAACACAAGACCTGTCCTGGCCTCTGCAGACCATTCTTCTCCTCTGCATTCCCTAGGAGGGCGGAGGACAAAGCCGACATCAGAGGCCTTCAGGGGAGCTGGCAAATTTCAGAAACACCAATGAGGGCCTTTTAATGACATCCTTATTCACTCATTTGCAGAAAGGGGGTGTAAACTGTGCTTGGAAAGCAGCTAATGGTTTTAGGAAAACACCAACTAATCTGCTTTGTACCAGAAAACCATGGCGTTAAAAAACTCTATATTGTCCCATTTTCACCTCGGCTTACCAAGAATTCTAGTCTGGCCAAAAATCTTACTTAACATTAGATGTTGAGAAATCCACTCCCTGGGTAGTAACTTTTAATTATATTCCCCATTATTCTGGTTTGGTTTGGTTCAGTTTGGTTTAGTTCCCCTGCCTTGGGGGGTCAAGACTGAGCTCTCCGACCATGGCCTCTCAGGTTTCTGAAACATGTCATTTCTAAAGACTCACTCCTATTTAGAGCTAGTGTGAGCCCTAAACGATAAAAAGCACAGTGATGGTAAAGAGAATAAATTAAACAGAAGATATATTCTATTTTGGACCGCCCAAAACCAATCTGTACCTGGACAGGGAGGACGATAATAAGCATGTTGACATCTTTGTGTAAATCGGGCAGATTCCCCCAACATGTTTTCCAATTGCCGTTCTATTTTTCTGTGCTCCTGCCGGAGGACATTGACGTCTGGACAATCAATGACACAGGCTTACACACGTACTGCCTCGCACAAGCCTGCAGAGCTGCTACAATGGTTTAAAAGTTTCTGTGTGGAATCCACCACAAAGTACTAGTTAAAAGGGCCAGGAGTGAAAGCCGAGCTCCCAAATGACTAAGACTGAAAAAGATAATACCCCCAGGCATCTGTATGTCTCAGCATTTAAATTATATCCCTTGAATGCCAATTTGGACTTTGTGCCAAGAAGCGGTTGAAGCCCTTTTTTCATGGAAATACCCAATAGAAGACCAATCTGTTTAAATGAAAGGTGTCTCTAATCATTTGGTATCAACATAACATGTTTTTATTTTATTACGTAACCTTGAATTATCTTGGCCTCTAATGAGGATCTTGCATTGTTACTGATTCTCAATAATTTCATGGAATTATGTTGTCCAAATGTGTATTCTGATGCCAAAAAAAAAAAAAAAGAAAGAAAGAAAAGAAAAGAAAAACCTGTCTCATGATTTAAATGCAGTTGCTGGATCGAGCACATCTCCTATTTTCAAAAAAGTCCGATATCCGTTGAAGAAATTATCTTCTCTGTCAGGAAAGGGTTTTCCCTCAAAGTGCCACCTCCTGATGGGTACCCCCAGGATAAGGAAAACTGTAAGGGGACTTGTTTCTCAGTCATTGAACAATTTCTGGACTTCCTGCCCTCCCCCTCCCTGAATCCCAGCCTGTGTTCTTCTCTCTGCAGGATTAGTGATTATATGGATCTGACCCCCGTAGACATCGTAGGGAAGAGATGCTACCACTTCATCCATGCCGAAGACGTCGAAGGCATCAGGCATAGTCACTTGGACCGTAAGTAACCCCTGTGCATGGGAACAGCCTGGCTCGTGTCAAGTCTCTCGGATGCTTGTTTGGTTTCAGTGCGGATTTCTCCCTTCGTGTCTCGTGCATACGCTTGAGATGACGGTCAGCATGCAGTGAGAAAAAGTGAGACGTAAATCACTTCAGCTGGTGTTGGAATTAGATTGGAAGTTGGAACTCGGGCCCGCAGAAATTGCTGGATCTTTAGGCCCTTGCCCGGGATTTTGTGGTCTCTCATGCTCTCTCTCCCATGAAGTGATGGGGGAAGCTCTGCCTTATGCTTTCTTGACCCTTTCATTTTCTAGAGAGCGAGCTCCACTCTGAAATTTGTGGTCTCTGTTTGAAGATATATGTGGGAGAAGGCAGGTTCAAATAGACCAGAGCCTACAGCGATTCCTACTTGACGGACCGCAAAACTGGGGCAAGGGGGTAGCTGGGGAACAGGGGCGGAGCACATCGTGTGTCCACGGCCGCTCGAATGTGGCATCTTTTCACTGTATTTCTGGAAAGGGGTTTATTCTGAGGAACACTCCCGAGAGAGAGAGAGAGAGACTCATCTCAGCTCTTTAAGTCTGATTCCCAGCCTCTGACTCACAAGCTGACCTCCGAGATGCCTTCTTTGGCATTTAAAGACAGAGGGACCAACCGTGCTCTGGCCAGGTCTGAGCCAAAACTCCCACAAAGCATTCCATGCAGCCTTCCCTCACCAGACTCAGTGGGCTTTTGCCACCGTGTGTGGAAAGGCTCTGACCATCCCATAAGGCAGGAGGCACTGGTCTGCGGAACCTCTTAGGAAGAGGCTGCCCTTTTTCCAACCAGAGGTCCTTTTGATGACCAACCAGCAGACTCTTCTTCCTACAAGATGAGGGTCCAACGAGCTCATCCTCTCAGAAGGTTCTAAACCCAGTTCTGAACTCTGATTTTAAATACATGCGAGGTGCCACCAGTGAGAGTCTATACCTTGACGGTCAAGTTTTCCTCTAGCGACATGAGCCAGGTGGCCTTCATATTTACTTCCTCTCCCTGTTCTTGCTGTGGCTGAGGAGAGCGGTCTCAGGTCTTTCCTGCCCTTTGCTCATTTTTAGATTCCCATCTTCAAAAGCATAATGCCAAGACATTCAGTCAGGCAGAGTCTCAAAGTGTGAGCGTCTTGCAGCATTTTTTAACCCTGCATTAGCAACTGACATGGGACCAAGTTCAGTGTCAGATTTTGTATGTATCATGTCTCTGGGAAAAGCCTACCTGCAAGGCTGCTCTCCGGCAGGTTCTACTCCCAACACTGAACGCGTGCCTTGGTATTGCACACCAGGGATTTAGGGAACACACTTGTTGCTAAGAATGAATGGGTGTTGTGCACGGCAGAAGCAGATGGCTCTTCAATTAATTGGGGGGAAAAAATGATGCTGTTTCCTGAAAAGAAACATCAGGTTCTTTGTAGCTAGGAATTTAGAAAAGATGGAGAAAAACTCGGGATCTTTGGAGGAAGCTCCAAGTGTATTTTTGGACCAACATATGCCAGAGATCCAGGCTTTAAAAATGAATATATTGTCTTTGGGACCCTGTCGTGGACCATGTGTGTGGGGAGAGAAGGGTGCTTTTTCATTTTGGAATCTTAATTGAGGTCTAACTTCAGAAACCCAGTGCTGACAAAAAAGAACTATGTCATCCCCAGTTATTATTTGGAAAACGTCATGCTATCTCTCTGGGATTTGATTTACAGCTTGAAGAAACACAATTCCTCAGGAACAGTGAGCTAGGGCAGTTCATTTCTTCCCATGAAGCAAAGGTCTCCAACAAATATGCTTGATGCCATTCTTTCCGATCTACTTTTATCTCATTTTCAGTAACCAGAATAATTTGAGAGTGCTGAAAATAAACAACTCTGCCATTCACTATTGTGCTAGTCACCTAATTTTTCTGGTATCGTGCCAACTAATAAACAGAGAAGGTATGCTTTTAAATTCTGTGATTTTTTTCATTACTTGATATTGACATACTGGCTATTGCTTTATGATTTAGCCTCCTAACAATGATTGAGTTCACTCTTTCAACTCACACACACGACTTCTAATTTTAAGTTCTTTTAATAACCTCAAACACATGAAAAACAAATAAAATGAGCTGATAATTCTGCACAGTAAAATATACTTCACATATTTAGTTATCACGCTGTGGAATAACTCCACAATGTCAAGTAGCACACAATTAGTAAAACTGTAGGGGGAGGAAAAGGAGTGTTTTGATCCTGAAGAATTTTGATCCTAATCAGATTGAAATTTCAACGTTCTTGTAGTGCTTAATATCTTCAATCACACACACACACACACACACACACACACACACACAAATCAAACCAATGCCAATGTCAGGTTTTACATTCTGTGACTGAAATAAAATGCTAAAATATACAAATGCATCTCGCTTTGTACAATAAACATTAACATCATTATAAAGTAAGATTGAGTCTAAAATTGTGTGATGGAATGTCTGATGTTTACCTAATTCTCAAACCAAAGCCAGCCCAGAAACAAAATGACAGAGCATGTAATAAGTCTTGGTTGTGCAAACACTGGAAGAAAAGGCAAAAAGCACAGGATTCTCCTGTTCAAAGCAGTAGGCTGTTAATGAAGGATGCCTCGACTGTACCTTCTTGGCAGGAGAAGGTCATGGCGACATAGAATCAGCTGAAGAATAAGATAGAATTCTCAAACAAAGGGACGGTTCAAAAATAAACCACATTAACTATTTAGCTTTTCTTCCTAGAGCTATTGGCACAATTCCTATTTCTGTGCAAGAAAGACAGGTTTTAGCCAGCTGATAATATTTCCTGATATTTTGATATCTGTCTTATGCTCCAGTTTACAGATAAAACTTTAAAAGACTCCATAGTCTTTGATAACTCAAAATGCTATCTTTATCACTTATATCTTTTTCCTAGCATAGGCATCTGTAAATCCATAGATGAACTTGTCTCTAGAATAAGGAAAGTAAAAGGGAATCAGCTGCAGCAGGAACTGACAACTTCCATCAGTTGAACCAAGAACTGGACCATTCACTCTCCCACTAAGTTAACATGAGATGCCTGATAGTTCACTGGCTTTCAACATAAAGAATCACTAAGAATCGCATTATCTGTACCAACATGGTGGGTGAGTGAAATTACACTGGGATTCTAAAACCAAGGGGGTTGTAGGACCTCTTCTTTCACACGGTGACCAAAGACCTCTGATTTTTCTTTTTTTTTCTTACGCCACCCTACTGGAGTCATTGAACCCAATGTCACTGACTCTCCAGGCCGCATTGACCCAACCAACATTTTGAGGTTTGAATTCTCAACTACTCATACAAGCAATTATTTGAGCATCTTGGCCTATCAGGCTCCAGTCCTCCAGGACTCAGGAGGTACCGACCTCCAGATGACCAGTCAGGTCTCCCTTGGGTCTGACGCCCCTCTTAGCTCGAGCATTCAAGAGCAGTACACCTGCCTACCACTCTGCCAATAGCCCACATATGGAAGGGCAGACAACAAATGCTAAACCAAACAGAGAAACATCCAGATTTTTGTCTGTAGAAGTTGCTCATCTTGTCTTGAGATATCCCCGGGGTCCTTTCCAGGCCGAATGCACAATTCTAAAACCTAGACAGAGTGGCGAAGAGAGACTTCCCTTCCCTCTAGAAGGTTGTGCTCCACTAGCAAGGCTCGAGGCTCTGCCACTATGGGACTTCCAAGAAAAAGGAGCCAGAAATGCTAGAAGTGGTAGTAGTTTTCCCTTCCTAGGACCTTACCCAGGATAATGAAACTCTGCGAGAGTTATTTCAGAAGGCAGAAAGACCTGCAGCTTGTCTGTGAGATCTTGTAGAATTAAAAGGCATGGCCCACCCAATATATTTGGGGGATGTTAAAAAAATATATAAACATTAGCCTCAGTCTTTATTTCTTAATTACCAAATTCTATCCTCCTTAACAAAAGTCATGCCCAGCTACCTGGCAGAACGCATTGCACACTGTTTTGCATCAATAACCCCTACACTTCCCTCCTGAAGGCATCTCATCGCCAAATGCAAGCCGACTGCTTAATGCAGGACTAATTAGTATATCCCCTTCCCGTCTGCAGGCCCTCCATTGTAATTCCTTCCCAGCTCATTTTTTTCCACAACCGCGCATCAATCAAAGTAAGTGCCCTGCCTGCCTCGGAAACACAAGATGTCCTCCATGCATTTGTCATCTGCCACGCAAACAAAGGGGGAATTTAATTGTTGATCTGGGGAGGCAGCCGCCGCACAGGGGAAGGGAAGCTGTGGTGGGGGGAGAGAGGAAGGCGCAAAGTTTGGTGGGTGGGCCAAGAGCAGAGAGCCTAGGGTACGTCTTTCTAGGATCTTACTTGGGCTTTCTTGCAGCTGGGTCTTCGGGGATTTAGCTGCAACCCGATCATTGGCTGGACATTTTCCCCAAAGCAAATGAGTTTTTCTTCTTCTTCCGTATGAATGTGAAAATGCCACTGAAAGAAGATACGCGTCACAGCTACCATGTCAGACTGTTTTCAGAAGCCAGGTCAGCCCGCATCATGTGCCTGTCCATCAGCCAAAAAAAGAGGTCACAGGGAGACAAAATAAAGTCAGGGTTTTATACAGAAGTGAATGACCTGCAGTATCTTTGTCTTTTTGTTTTTCCATTTTGGGGAAAATACTGATTTTGGCTTTTCCAGGCTAAAGATAGGCACATAAGAACAGAGCCCAACGAGGGCCTATCAGCTGAGTGTCCTTGTCCCACCGCATTATAGAAATGCCCACCCCCAGCTTACTGAATCCAGACCTGCAATTAACAAGCTCCCTAGAAGACTCCCATGTGGGTTAATGGTTGAGGACGGACTTAAACTGATATTTCAAAGGCATTCTTGTACATTAAGTAAAAATAAATACAAAGTGACTATCAATCTTAGGGGGCTTAAGATTCCCCTCCCGTAATCTGAATGTTGTGAATACCAGTAAAATACAAGTAGCAAACTGGCCCTAGGGTATCTGAGGCAGTGTTCAAATGAAGAGTAAGTGATTACTTGATAAAGAGATGGACTTCTTTACAAAAGTGCAGGGTTTTGAACATCAGTGGAGAAAGCTGTTAGAGTATAAATAGAAGTAACAGTCAACTCATAAACAAAAGGAGGTCTTTCAGCTTTTTTCCCCCAGGTTAATATTTTTCCACATGTGAATACAAACAGTAACATTTTCCCTGTCCAATTCATCCAACATCTATGCCTACTTACTGTATACAGAGCTCTGTGGTATTGCAGTAAGGTTTGAACAATAACTAAGGTGTGGTCCCTACCTTCCAGGAGCTTACGTACTGGTAGAAAAGATAGCATGAAAATAGCCCATTTTGAAAAGGTAGCATCAAATGAGGACTATTGAGATGGATAAAACACAGATATCCCAGAGATTGGGGTGGGGTTGGGGAGTGGGGCAACAAGGGGGGATGGACAAGAAATTCCAGAGACACCCCATCTTGAAAGAGGATGGCAGGAAGCCAGGGTGGCAGGAGATGGGCAGAGGTGCAGGGTCAGGGACATTCCAGGCTTAGAAGAACATAAACGGACACAGAATACAGCAGTGCACCATCTTTCCTCTCTACCCAGGAAGTAAGCAGGAACTTCGATGGGATGGATATTTTCTAATACAATCCTAATGTGGATCCCTGGGCTTTTCTTTCTTACTTCCTTTTCAGTTAGTAGACGCTCTTATTGTCATAAAAAAGAATACCTGATATTTCAGAGAAATTAGCCCCCTCATTGCTTTTATAAAGCATGATCAGAAAAAAAAATACTTCTAAGACATCCATTTTAACCTCAATCAACCAAAATAAAATCAGTTCCATCACTTCTTGTACTTTATACAAGATTAAGAACAAAATGCTGGTGTGTTTTATAACTTTTTCCTTAAAATGTTGATGTAATGACACCTTGCCGATCTCAAAAAAAAAAAAAAAACCTCCAACTTTTCCTTGTTTAAGACAGATGAGGGACAGGGATTTAATTTGTGTATGTGTTTAGCATACAATGGTTTTTCCATAAATTTAGCACTAATCAAGGATCAGGTCATTTGAACTTCTTTATGAACTCTGTATCCCCTCTGGCTTCCTAGAATTTTTGGTGGGGACATTGACTAGAATGCCTTCAGTTCCAAGGGACAGAAAACACAAGCAAAAAATGACTTCAACTTCCTCTGTACTCATCTTCAGTTTCTTCTCCTCATGATCAAAAGATAGCTGTAGCACTATCCATCACCAGTCCCTCACAAGACAATGTCCTAAGTCAGGAATGGATCCGTCACTATTCTGTGCTCATTTTTTAAAGAAATACTCGCCGTGGCCCTCCAGGAGAGAGAGCTCCCCCGGCCCCCCACACCATGTCCCATTGTCCAGCATTTCACCAAGTGTCTAAGCCCAAGCCACACACTGGATGCAGTGACCGTGACTGACTTAAACAATCAAGGGTTCTCCCCCCAGGACTTAGGAAAGGTCCCTGATCCGGGAAGAAGTGCTGCTTTTTCCTTCCTCCTCCCCAGCATGAGCACTGCCCCTGACACTGCCATAGGATCTAGGAAAGTGGTTGAGGGTCAATCCCAAGGGCTCCCAAGGAGCACATTTTCTTCCTTTATCCTTCTTTTCCCTTCTTTTTTTACCTACATGAGAAGATGAAGGTTAACTGAACCCATTTGTGGTCATGGTTTCATAATATATGGAAATTGAACCATCGTGCTGTCACACAGTGACATTTGTCAATTATTTCTCAATAAAACTGCAAAAAAAAGGAATAGCTGTTCAGTGGACACCCAACAAACAGTGACTGCTACCTGGGAGAATCTGATACATTTTCACAACAAAGTCTTTGGATTTCTGAAAATCTACACAACAGGGGCACAAATGGCATGTGTCTAGGCTCCTTTCAATACTCTTGATTTTGCCAACACTAGTTTCTGGATACCTGTGCTTCACCATGTATATATTTCTTGTTAAAGAGGTTTAGTGAACCTCATAAAATGACCTTATGCAGAAACACAGGGTCCATGAGAGACATAAAATAAATCTGAGACAAAGATCCAACCTCATCCTTCCACCTTTTCTTAGTTCTCCCTACGTTCCAGCTTAACCTTGCTCAATACTTCATTTTTTAAAGGAGGTGAAGAATTCACCCAGGCCAGGTCAGACCCCTATACTTTTATACCCTCATCCCACTTTCCCTAAGAGTTATCACAGTTGTAAGTGTCTTAGTGAAAGTAGTAAGAATCTGTCTCCCATAGAAAGGCAAATGGGGGCTCCTGGGTGGCTCAGTGGATTAAAGTCTCTGCCTTCAGCTCAGGTCATGATCCCGGGGTCCTGGGATCGAGCCCAGTGTCGGGCTCTCCGCTCAGCAGGGAGCCTGCTTCCTCCTCTCCCTCTGCCTGCCTCTCTGCCTAGTTGTGATCTGTCAAATCAATTAAAAAAAAAATACAATCTTTAAAAAAAAAAGAAAGAAAGAAAGAAAGAAAGAAAGGCAAATGGAGGTAAGTCCTGTTTTCAGGATGAAGAAAACTTCCCCAACAATTCCCAAAAAGAGAGACCTCCCCATGGGTTTCAACTCTCCCCTATTTCACCATATTCCAAATGTAAACCAATCACTGGTAAGGGAATGGGATTACATGACTGAGACTAATAGTCAGCCAATCTTTGCATACTTGGAGATCCTCCAGGGCCTGGCATGGAGTAAGTAGGCACTCAAAAGAATATTTATTGAATGAGTTAATAAATCCACCATTTCCCTCTGCTCCTAGCCGTCAAGTTTTCTTAATTCCCTGCTGAAGAGTTCACTGCTTCCCTTTATATGGCAAATCCTTACCACCCATTTCCCACCAACGAAGTGTAAGGGCTAAGAAATACCCTGTCCTTAACTATTTTAGGTCAAGAAAGTCAGAAATTAGTGGTACAGAAACTCCAGCTGAACTGTAAACAGCTTGAAAAAAAAAAAAATCTGAGATCTCAAATGTCACTCATGCCGACCATCACTGATTTTTTCCTGTCCTAGAACAAGATGCCATCGGTGGTTAAAAGGCTTGGTCTCCAATTCAGTACATTATCATGAAGAAAAGAGAAATTTATTTTTTAAACTTAACAAATTGACATGTCTTAAATCAATGAAAAGTTTTCTGCATGATTCAATATTAACAGTTAATAAAAATCTATCAATTGGCAGTGGTATAGGAAAAACCTCTTATAAGGTTATAAATCACACAGAGAGCGATTCGAGCAGGGCCTGTCATTAGTGTATTAGGGGGAAAATCCATAGATGATGCATACTTATTCACAGAACATCCACAGTCTTCTGTCCTCAAGCTCGTAACTCACGTTAAGTATCAAATATCATTAAACTTCACCAAATATTGCCCGGCACATGGATTCACAAAAAAAACTAAAAACCAATTTGTGGATGCCTGCTATTTAAGACATCTAGCTCACTAATTGCAAAATCTATAGGTAAGTCTGCACAGCATCAAAGCCTGGGTTGATCCTATGAGCAGCTCTAAATGAAAAACTGTCTCTATTGCAAGTAAATAAAGCATTTAATGCACAGTTTCTGCCTCTAATACTGTTTCTCCTGTGGGTTTTGAAAATGACCTTCCTGTAAGCATCAAGGACTCTAACTCTGAGATAAAGAAACTTGTTCCTGTTTTAAGTCTATGTCAGGTTCATTCCCCTATAGCCCACAGTTTTCAAAAGCAGAGGAAAAAGTAATCCAGAATTAAAAAAAAAAAAAAAAAGTCCTGTTTCCAGAATGAAGTTCCCTGTCAGCCTGCCTTGGGCCTTAGGTGGAGAAGCAGAGATTAAAGAGTCAGTATTCTTTTTCATGTTTCATCTGCCAGTTTTGTGAATGTAGAAAGAAACCAGTGGCTACAGCTAAGCACCCAACTGTGGTATTAAGTAGGAAGGTGTGATTCGCACGCGCGCGCGCACACACACACACACACACACACACCCGTTACTTGCACGCACTCCACATTAGTGAATCCCGAAATAATATTTGAGATCCTGAGAGAAACACCCCCTCTCCATTCTCCACAGCCACTGGTGAAGGTACCTCACGGAGGGGTGAATGGCGCCACAGATGCGTCCTCCTATCGCCATGACGATAATGAAGCTCTTTGTTCAGCTGTGTGAATGTGAAGTGTGCGATCTCCGATGATCTCACCATTTCCTATTTATTCTATACTTACCTGAATACGCCAAGTATTGCCGCT
Source organism: Lontra canadensis (assembly GCF_010015895.1). NCBI lineage: Eukaryota > Metazoa > Chordata > Mammalia > Carnivora > Mustelidae > Lontra > Lontra canadensis. The sequence goes on from NW_022631509.1 coordinate 41,181, forward strand.
TTTTAATGCATATGCAAACCACTAAAATGTCCTTTTGTGAGACACTTTGCTAAAAGACCGCTTTTGATATGTGTTCTTCGTCCCCTCTTCAAACTGAATTAGACTGCTTCCTTCTTTTTAAGACACAAGCAACTCACTATTTAGAATCTTTGGCTTTGATTTGGTGGAACAGCCCAACAGGAAGAGACCATGTTCTCTTTTTTTCTCCATATTTCTGAAGGCAAACTTGTACTGATTTGTTTTGATTTACTAACAGAATTATGTTCCTGCCACAAACACAGGCTTCCTTTATGTCCTTTCAGTCATCGGTCTATTTCTGGGGACAAAGTTTTCCCAAGGAAGACTGAAGTCCCTCTGTTGGTGGCTGTGTGCAGAGCCATGGATGTGTGCCTCGGCTGGAGTTCATCAGGTTTGGGAGGAGAGAAGTTGTCCTCCACAGGCAGGACATTTCTCGAATACCTACTGCTAAGCTCAAACCGAGAGGCCAGGCGACATTCTTTTAAGGATATCCAATAGCGCAGAGCACTCGGTCCTTTGTGGGGGAAGTGTGTTTGGCATAACAGGTCACATGTCCTAAAATGGTAGTTCCCTGAAGGTTTCTTCTGACTGAGCTCTATTGGTCACTCCCGTCACCATTGGGGGTGGGTGGGGTTTTAATGCCAATAGCCAAAAATCGTCAGATGAACAGGACTGGAACACTTCAGCCAGGAGGATTTACGTCTCTTTGTTACATAGTTTCCTCACAAAGGTGGGGTCACCCCTGTCCTCTAAAGAGCACAGCCTGTAACTCAAAGGCACCTTTAGCTTGTTTGTGGGGTGGTGCTGATGACAGCTTCTTGGTTCTCCTCAGACCAGGAGCAGCCAAGAATAATTGGTTATGCCCTAGACTTCAGAGTAAAAGAAACAAGTTCTCACGTGCTAGCAGAGGCGCTCAGCATGGCCCCTGGGACCATTTGAGATTGTATGTGAACCTGGGAAACACGTATCCATCCATCCTGTACCTTCACGATTATCCTGTATAACCTCAGTAAAGGCCATCGAAATGTTGTGAGAGCCCTAAAGAAAACTAATTCCTATGGTACAACCTCAATGATGTAATTATAGAGATGTTGTGATGTGACCAGCAAAGCCAGTGAGGGGCACACGAGCTGTTCTACCAAGTTGGGGACACCAAAAAGCAAACTTAGAGATAAATCAAAGAGAAGATGCCACATTATGTGTTGAAAGTACTCAGACATATCATGGTATGAAGCTAAAAATACGACCCACATATAAAATTTCTTTCTTTCTCTGCTTCCGCTCTTTTTAGTTTGAGCACATTGTTATGAACTTGGTCTGCAGCTCTTTGGTTTGATGACTATGTATCTCTTTTCAAGGGACAATTAGCTATTTTTTAAGGACTTCCATATCAAGTAAGTTACAACGTGCTTTTTTCGGATTTTCCCCACAAAGGGGATTTTAGGAAATTGCCTGACACAGACATTCTCTCATTTTGCTCCATTATCTAAAGCTAAAACTCACAAATAAAAACAACAGCCACTGGATTAAAGCGAATTGAAAAAGTTTTTGTGTTTTTTTCAAGTTGTCTAATTTATTACAAACTAAAAATCTCTTTCAAACTGGCACCAAGGTGGCTTTTCTTCTTGAGCTGATTAGGACCACATGAGCTCAGGAAAAGCTGTCAGATCCTGCCTCTGGCGCAGCTGGAATGATCCAACTGATTTGCCGGTATGATTTTTTTTTTTTTTTTAAAGAATGAAGCTTCATCCCAAAGTCATAAATCTATATTCTGGAGCCCCAAGCAAAAATGAGTCCTTGTTCATGTTAAAAGAAGCAAAATTCCATTGTGACTTCTTCTTATGGGACCTCCTGGAAAACAAAAACAATGAGGGCAATATTTTGGTCCCCATTTCCTGCTGTAGTGGGAGCTAACTCGGCACCTTCTCTCTCCCTGTCTGGCTTCCCACTGACACGTGGAGGTCACGTTCAGGAAACAGTAGTCCTCAGAAAAGAGCAGAGATCTGTGTCTAGGCCAGAACGTGCCTTCACCTCTTAGAAGCCGTTTGTCATGCTGGCCCAGGGCAAATGAATGGAACTGGTGAAATTTGCTTTCTCCAGCAGACCGTGCTGGGCTCCCAGACCTGCTCTGTGGCATTCTCCACAGCAAGTCAAGGCACCCAAGTAGCTGCCTGACACCCCAAGAAGCCCGAGGGGGTACCCTTCCTCAGCGGTCCTTCCACAACCACTTCCTCACACAGAGATCTACCAAGCCTGCCTATCCTAGTTAGACTCCTCTCTTTGCTAAAGAGAGCCTAGCCTCTCTTTGCTAACGAGGCCATCACCTTGGCCTGGGTGATGAGGAAGGCTGCATTATTGGGCCCTAATAAATCTGTATTTATTCTTGGGAAACCGAGTCATACCGCCTTAGCTCCAAGAGACGACACCACATCAGTCTTGCAGCCCATTTCATGGCACATACATGGAGCTCACCAAGGAGCCAGATGTTTTACTCGCTATGCATTTCAGAATTGAGATTTTGTTTCTTTCTTGTTTTTAAGCAAGAGAAAGTATTATAAGGAATGGGGGGGGTGGATTTTTATGTTGATTCTGCCAATTCTAATTTAACTTTAGAATTCCTTTCTCACTTCTCCCCTTTCTATGCACTGTAACCTGGGGGTAATTTTTTTTTTTAAATTTTGCCTATATACAGTCAGAATCCAGTCCGGAATCCCCAGCCGGGCTGGGCCAATCTGGCTAACCTGCCATCTCAGTGTTTTCTTCACGTGAGGGTCCAAGAGCGGCCTCTTCGTCTCTTTGCCCTCGTTAAAAACACTAGATATTTGCAATTATCCCTCAGCCCAGAGACAACGGCAGACAGAACCTTCCACCAGCCACCACTGGGGGCGCTCTACGTTTCCCTGGGTGAAAACAGTGGGCAGAATTTCCTCCGCCGTCCTCCCTCTATTAACAGTTAACCAGGTTGAGAGGATTTGAATAAAAGCACATCTTGTTGCATGCAACAACGATTTGACAGAAGAGCTGTATGGCAGACTGAGTACTTTGCCGCTCTCAGCTTCACCACGCAGTTTTGTAGCCTGGGAAGCCATGCATGCAGAATGGCAGAACTTACAATCGCCTACAAAAGGAGAATACAATGCTACCTGTGGAGCCTCGCTGCCGAGAGAAGATGACAGTTCCGGGCCTTAAAAATACCCCAAACCACTGAACAGTCTCAGAACAGAGTGGGCCACTACGGGAAGCCCTCGTCAAAACAAATCTTTCTCAAGCAACTGCGAAGGCATAATTATTAAATTTTACAACCACTCGTTGAGCGCGTCGTGGGGCGAAGCGAGAAGGGGAGACAAGCGCTGGAGCTTCTAGGTTTCCGGACCTAAGATGCGGAGGGGGATCTGGGATCACTTTTGGAGCCACGAAGAGCGGCTCCGATGTGACGGGATGAGCTTCCACAGCCTTAAAACACGGCTCTTTTCCAAAGTGACTTCCTCTTACCCATCCAACACCACCCCCCCCCCAAAAAAAAATCAAAATGTACTTCATGAAACTATTGTATATGAAGCACTTATTAGCCGTAATTAAATGGACAATATGAATTTACTACGTCTTTAGGACTCTGGCTTGTTCTGGTTTAGAGCAAGATGATTAATGCAAATACATATTACTTGAGATAACCATTTAGCAGCTAATTTAGCCAAATTTATTACAGCAGTTAGAGGTTTTTCATTTTAGCAGACGGAGACAAGGACATGCCAAAAAGTGGGCAACGTGGACGAGTGCACACTGCCCTCTAGTGGCCAAGCGCCTGGCGCGCTTTCCGGGGGTGTGGAGTCGCCGCGATTCCTAGCCAAGTCATAACAGCGGGTTTTGCACGTTTCCGGCATCCTTTTAAACCATTCCTTTCCATAGCACTTTATTTCAGGGAATGATTTACTGCATTTTCCCCTTTTACTAGCTCAGGAGTACCCAGATACAAATCAAATCAATTTCAACTTGGCAAGATTTTGGTTAAAGTATCATTTTTAACATCTGCATTTTAAAGCTCTCCTTCAGTGGGTATTTAATGGCGCCGTTTCACATTACTGATTGTTTTTACTTGTTCCTTCATTTGGGGCCATATTTCAGAGGCTGTGTGGAGCTGTCACTCCATTTGGCTCTAGCCAAGTCAATTCTGTGCCTCCCTTAGGCCAGGGTTTCTCTCTGACTTGGTTGGGGGATTTCTTTTGCTCCAACAGTCAGTGAAGTCTCACGAGCATCTCCCCTGACTGACCAATGTAAATTTCGTTCATAGGCGGACTATAAATTCTGCTCGGCAAGATCAAAAGGAGCAGATGTATGGGGACACTGGTTGGTATTGCTTGCACTGAGGTGAAATGATCAAAGATAGGGGGTAAAGCGTCTTCGGAACCATTCAAATATCCCGGATCTCAAAGAGATCTACCTCGCAGCTATGAATAAATCACATACAGATTTTCCTTTGTTAGCGTCTGACGTCAAACCCATTGACAATATCCACACCACATTAGGTATTCTGGGAGCCAACAAGATTCGTAGTCCTTTTATTCTTCCTTTCACACCATGATTGCCCAGAATGGAATCAAGTCTTGCTCCAAATGCTAGTAACCCTCGCTCCACTGAATTGTTGATTTTATTTGTCCTGCTAATGGCATTCTACATTAAGCTTACAGAAGGGCACCCCTGGCTTAGCAAGGGACCTCCCCCTTCTAAGCTCACAGTTTTGCAGAGATGATAATCATTTGGTCCCTGTCTTAATACGCAATGCCTTGTGTTTTTGTTTTGGTTTTGCCCCCAGTGCTGAATAAGGGCCAGTGTGTGACGAAGTACTACCGCTGGATGCAGAAGAACGGAGGATATATTTGGATACAGTCTAGTGCCACCATAGCTATTAATGCCAAGAACGCAAATGAGAAGAATATCATCTGGGTGAATTATCTTCTTAGGTATATTTTCTAATTCTTTCTCATTTCTGTGTCAGTTATAAAATATACAGCCCGTGGTTAATAGCTGACATGTTTTATTATCTTTTGGCAGTATCTGGTGTGGAATTATGTGGAAATTCTGCTTTTCCTTCCACAAGACTCAGAGGAATAGGAAAAGATCAGAGTTATGGTGGAGGGGACCTTTGGGGCACATTCACAACATTTTCAGTAATTCTTGGTCTGTCAACATTTGGGCAGCTCTGAGGAGCTGCTTTGGTTTCCCCCACAAATGTTCAGGCTAGGGGGAAAAAAAAAAAGACAGATTTCTGCCTACAGATGATGCATTCAAGAAGCACCTGCTTCTCCCCACCGCATAAACTTGCATGCATGCACTCCAATCCTTGAGAAAATTAAGCAAAAGGGCATGGGGACATGGGTTCAGTTTATCCCGCCTGTATCCCAGGCAGGAAACCTTAAGCATATTACACCACATTGGATTTCCTTGGCTTTCAGGTTTTGATAATCCGAGGAAACTGCTTTGCCAAAATCAGGGCAATATCAGTGAATAAATGAAAGCCATCTCCTTGTGCCCGATGCCATGTTGCCTCAGTCTAGTTTTACTGCTATCCTAATGTGCCCTCAGATCGACACCCATAAATGCGGCCAGGCTCAGCAGCTCTCTAAATTCTAGTCTGCAGCCCCATTTCTCTCTTCTTCCCCATCTGCCTCCCACCTTTGGAGTCAAACAAGCAAAAAGGAAACCAAGACCAACAGCCCAGGTGGTCTGCTTCTGTGGGCAAAATTTCCAGGAGGTTTTCCACCTATCCTGTCCTGAAACTATCGGGAGGCTCACGGCTTGGCTGTCTCCCACTGCCGTCATTCCAGTTTGGGGTTTCTCTTGGCCAAAACCCACCATGCTGGACCCCACGTGGTCTGAATAGTAAAGCTTCCAGTAGGTCTTCTGAATGGAAGTTGATGCCCTTTGGCTGATAATCTAGACAGGGAGTACCTGAATCCCATTTTTCTTGGAGACAGCCAAATGAGGGCTGAGATGCTGACAACCGTGGCTCATCGGCACACTGACTCTTCAGAGTGTGTTCGTGTGCATTGGTGATGACTCAAAGGCATGAATGTGCTTGCTACAAATAACATATCAATCAGGCACTAATGATTATTGCTCTAGAGAGGGCCTTAATGTGCACCACTTAAAACAGTCTTCATTTATCTACTTTCTTTTTCCTTTTTTGACCTTTTCTACTCTACATTAATTCTGTCTAAAAGTCCAAGTATGTGTATTTTGTGTGCCTTTCTCAGAGGCCTGACTCTCATGCGAACTTTCCCCTGTGTTTGTGATATGCTCAAGATGGGTTCTGACATCAAGGAATCCTTTTGCCAAGATGTTTATGGAACGGTGGTGATGTGTAATGCAGGATATAAGAACTCACATGTCAGAGAGAAAATGGAATAAGGTGTTGTGGCATTAACACTCTTTGGCTGTTCAAAAATGGTGTTGTGCCAAAGAGACCCATTACTATTGGAAAGCAGGCATTAGTAACAGAGACAACACAGACTAGAAGACACCTGTCCCCCGCGCTGAGGTCACATAGGGTACTGAAGTCATCCATGTGCTTGCCCCTCCCATTCAGATCCCATTTGGTCTGGATCTTTCTTACTGCCTCATTGGTCTCATGACTTCCTACTCTGCCCCCAAATGGAGGCAATGAGATGGGTTAAGGAGAGGTTAGTCCATGAAATTTGGGGTCAACACCCTTATCTAACCTGGGATCAAAGATACACACTCCTAAGTGTCTGGTGATTGTCGTCCACCTAATTCCATAGGGAGAGGATGGAAGACCAGTTTTCAGGCTCAAGAACATCAATCTCAAACATGGTAGACCTATCTCAGCTAACCCAAAGACTCACCCTGAGTTCAAGAACAAAAGGCTACAAGTTGGGTAACCAATGACTTGTGAAGGAGACCAATACAGATGGGCATTAGCCAAGGAAACTCCACCATGTCTTCTGTTCATTGGCATCACGTCTATAAGCTAAAAATCCAGAAGAAAAGGACATGACCTTGGCAAAAAAGCAACTACTAAATATTAGCAAAAGAGCAACTTACTTTTTTTTTTTTTCTCTCCCACATTCCTTTCCTTTGTTCTTCCCTGAGGGATATTTTCATACCACCTCATCCTCCTCAGAATCCCTCACTTCTGGGTCCATTCAGGCCTCTCCTTCCCTGTTCCAAAATGACCGCTCCTCTACTGCTCTTCTTCCTGTTCCCTCATGTGTTGCTAGAATCAGGGACTCCAGAGTGTTCAGAGACTGCCTAAGTGCTAAGGCCGCTGTCCCCCCCATTAGTCTCATCTGATTGTTGAAAGCTCTGCCACTGAAGCTAATTCACACTATGGCGTAAATGCCTGACTATCCATCTTAGTGAATTAACGCTTCCAGCAACACTGGCCATTGTAGAGTAGCTACTGAAACCATAGCTCTTTGATATCGGCATTTCACTAGAGATTAGCAAACGGATCTATGATCGTCTCTTGAAAGGGACGTTGGCCAGCCACCAGGTAGGGTAGAAGAGGCCTTTTCCACTTCAAGGGAAGGGGCTCTCCTTGTGTCTTGAGATGACAGGAGCCCATGTTGCTCATACACTGAGCTGGCCTTCAAGGGGCATTTCTAGAAGATAACCAACTCAAACTGACCGAACGCAACTCTCTTTGCCAGAAGAGGCCTCTTTCTGAATTAAAAATAGAACAAAAATTAAGCCCATTTGTGCAAACGGGCTTAGATCCATTCTGTTAGGGCCTCTTTCACACTGGGACTCACCCCACTGCAATCAGAGTCCCAGCTTAACAAGCCACAGGTGTACACCACATGAGCGGCTGAAAATGTGATTGTAATGGGTGTGTTGACAGTTCAGTAGCCATAATCCATGCATCCCGAGGTGCACCTGTGTGTCTGTCAGATCGTTAGGCACCGAGGGCTCAGCACACGACCTCCCCCACCCCCGGATGCTTTAGAGCCCCCAGAACAGCTGAGAAGCTCCATCAAAGAACCAAGACGAGGGCACTGAGGCAATGGACTGCTTAGGAGCCCAAGAGATGACAGGGCACACCAGTGAGGCATGGGAAGACTGAGCTGAGGGTAATTTTCACCCTCCCTCTGCCCCCAGGTGTTCAACTGGGACAAATGTCAAGCAGCAAAGTGCTCCAGCTCTCAGTGCTCCCTGATTATTTAAAAGCCTTTTAGCGGCTTTCCTATGGCACGTGGGTGTTCAGCCATTGTAGCGGGGTGCAGCTGTAGCCACAGCCCAAGAAATCCCAGCTCCCACCCAAGTCCCACGGGGAGCTGGGAAACGCTTTCTCGCGGTGGCTTTTAAACTCTCTCAACTCCAAACATTTGGGGCCAGGGAGTGGGGAGAAGATGGTCCACAGCAGACCACCGAGAATGGGTGTCTGCCCACCTGATGAGTGCCTCCCTCCCCCTCCCACAGTAATCCTGAATACAAGGACACACCCATGGATATCGCACAGCTCCCCCACCTGCCTGAGAAAACGTCGGAATCTTCGGAGACGTCCGACTCTGAATCAGACTCTAAAGATACCTCAGGTATTACAGGTATTCCTCCTTCTCCATGTTCCGCACTCACGGCTTGCCTGTCCAAACGCGAGGGGTGGGCGGTGGCCCGAGGGCGGCCCTCGGAGCAGAGCGACGGTCCCATGGGTACAGAGACATAGGTCACATTGAGCTGATACGGAGTCTCTCTCAGCACACGTGTGTGTGTTTACGTACTGCCTATATACATCTGTGCACACATATAGATGTATATATATATATATATATACACATACGTGCATGTGTGTGTCATGTATATATATACATATGCATGTGTACATGCTTTCTATACACAATTAGAGACTGACTGATTTAGCAATTGCTCCATGTCGGCCCTCCACTGGCCACACAGAAGGAGTCCCGCCCTGACCCCCTAGCTAGATTTGGGCTCTTTAAACAGTAACATCTAAGACAATCTGCATCTTTCAGCCCCAAATATTCACATCCTTGCCAAGCTGGGGTTGAGCCTCCAAAGCGGGATACTTAATGGCATTGGTGAATGCATCTTTGGAAAGCAGACTTACTAGTAGTTCTCAGGGGCAAAAGAAAGTTAATTTAAAATTTTATTTTTCCTCCAATCCCCAACTCCCATTCCACAGACACACTTAGAGCTGGAGAGGAGCAGAGAACTCACAGAATCTTACAGCTGCAGAGACTCCTAAACCTCATCTAATCCAATCTCTTCTATGGAAATGAAGTAGTTCCACGATTTGCCTGAGGTTCTAGTCTAGGCTGCCATCCAAAAGCACCACAGCAGAGCCATAAACTCAGCATCTTCCTTAAGTCTCCTAAGCTGCATTATTGGGAAAATCTATTCTCCCTCTAATGTACCAGATGGCTAGAGGTCGCCCACCACCATTCTCCATCCCTAGAGCACCTGCTCTCCAGGCTTATATGCCCATATCCCTCTACCCTGGACATAACCTCAGGGAAGCAGGAGGAGATGCAAAGCACAGAGGATCTTGACTGTTTTCTTATCCTAAACCGAATTCATTTCAAAGTTCTTTAGTAGGGCAGAAGTTCTAGAATAGACAGGCTCTGCTCCTTATTTATGTGTGGTGTGGGAGCAGGGAACAAAAAAAGACGACAGTTCCATGACCTGCCCCCACAGAGCCTATATTCTAGTTGCGGGAATAGATCAAAGTCAATAAAAATAAGCACCGTCTGAATCCCTGCATGGCTAAGCACTATAGAGAAAAATAACTTCAGGAATTAGGAGTGTGGTTTTCAATCATGAACAAATATTCACTCACGGAGGGTTGCAGACCTCCGTAGAAAGTCACCTTGCATACCATCATTTTTCTGTGTCACTAATGTCTTATTCCAGGTTATTGACTCTGACGCCTTGAATATTTTTGTAGGACTTCTCCAATGTTAATATGCCAAACGATCACCTGGGGATCTTGTTCAAATACAGAATCTGATTTAGCAGGCCTGGGTGAAAAGCTGGGATTGTGCATTTGTAACAAGCGTCCAGGTGATGCCAGTGCTGCTGGTCTACGGACCACACTTGGAGTAAAGGCCCAGCTAATAGAGGCCCCCCGAGAGAGAGAGAAAGCCCAGGCTTTAGGTGACTAAGGTCGGGGAGCAGCTCAGGTAGGGCAACACACCTCCCTAGCCCTTCCCCATCCCACCCCCCGCAGGGGGACGTGGGTCCTGCCCTGCTAATTTGATGTCTTTGGTCTCTTCTCTCCCCAATGCCACTTCCGGCCACTGGCCCCACACAGAGGACAACGAGAATTCCAAGTCCGACGAGAAGGGTAACCAGTCCGAGAACAGCGAAGACCCGGAACCCGACAGGAAGAAGTCCGGCAACGCGTGCGACAATGACATGAACTGCAACGACGACGGCCACAGCTCCAGCAACCCGGACAGCCGCGACAGCGACGACAGCTTCGAGCACTCGGACTTTGAGAACCCGAAGGCGGGCGAGGACAGCTTCGGCACGCTGGGCCCCATGCAGATCAAGGTGGAGCGCTATGTGGAGAGCGAGTCGGACCTGCGGCTGCAGAACTGCGAGTCCCTCACGTCCGACAGCGCCAAGGACTCGGACAGCGCGGGCGAGGCGGGCACGCAGGCCTCCAGCAAGCACCAGAAGCGCAAGAAGAGGCGGAAACGGCAGAAGGGCGGCAGCGCCAGCCGCCGGCGTCTGTCCAGCGCGTCGAGCCCCGGCGGCCTGGACGCGGGCCTCGTGGAGCCCCCGCGGCTGCTGTCGTCCCCCAACAGTGCCTCGGTGCTCAAGATCAAGACGGAGATCTCGGAACCCATCAACTTCGACAACGACAGCAGCATCTGGAACTACCCGCCCAACCGGGAGATCTCCAGGAACGAATCCCCCTACAGCATGACCAAGCCCCCCAGCTCCGAGCACTTCCCGTCCCCGCAGGGCAGCGGGGGCGGCGGGGGGCTGCACGTGGCCATCCCCGACTCGGTCCTCACCCCGCCGGGCGCCGACGGCGCTGCCGCCCGCAAGACTCAGTTCGGCGCCTCGGCCACCTCGGCCTTGGCCCCCGTCGCCTCCGACCCGCTGTCGCCCCCCCTCTCGGCGTCCCCTCGGGACAAGCACCCCGGGGGCGGCGGGGGCGGTGGCGGCGGCGGGGGCGGCGGCGGGGGCGGGGCTGGCGGCGGCGGCGGGGGCAGCGGGGGCGGCCCCAGCGCGTCCAACTCCTTGCTGTACACTGGGGACCTGGAGGCGCTACAGAGGTTGCAGGCGGGCAACGTCGTGCTCCCGCTGGTGCACAGGGTGACGGGGACCCTGGCCGCCACCAGCACGGCCGCGCAGAGGGTCTACACCACCGGCACCATCCGCTACGCGCCCGCAGAGGTGACCCTGGCCATGCAGGGCAACCTGCTGCCCAACGCGCACGCTGTTAACTTCGTGGACGTTAACAGCCCCGGCTTCGGCCTCGACCCCAAGACGCCCATGGAGATGCTCTACCACCACGTGCACCGGCTCAACATGTCGGGACCGTTCGGGGGCGCCGTGAGCGCCGCCAGCCTGACGCAGATGCCCGCCGGCAACGTGTTCACCACGGCCGAGGGACTCTTCTCCACGCTGCCCTTCCCGGTCTACAGCAACGGCATCCACGCGGCACAGACTCTGGAGCGCAAGGAGGACTGAGGCGCCGCCCAGCGCGGGCCAGGGCTCCGCCCGGAGGCATCGTCGGCGTTTTCGTTTAGACCTTTTAATTCTAGCACTTTGAATTCGAGCAGGTCAGCGTCCTCTCTCACCACGACGGCCCCCGTCCCACCCCCTCTTTCTTTAACTTGACTTATTCTTTCCTGTAAAGATATGTTTATTTTTTGCCTTCAGAGAGTCAGATGACCAGTTGCCTGCCATTTTGTCTTCTTCTGAGATGTGTGTTGGGTTGTTTTGCTTTCCTTTGCATCTTTATTAAGATGTCTTTAATGTGCATATGCCTCTGCCATAGAATACTCAGTCTTGTGGTCAAGAGATTTCTCAAGTGACAACCATGGGGTTTCTTCAGCAAGATCTTGATATGATCAAGATTGAAAGAGACAAGCATAAACAATGTGCCCTGTTTGACTAAGTCAAATGAAATGGGGTGGTTTTTCTTTTGTTTTGTTTTGGTTCCTAATTCCTTTAAAAAAAAAAAAATAGGGGGATAGTATTTTAGAATTTTATGCAGAATTTAATTCTCTTTTTATGGTTAAGATTTTAAGATTTTCTTACTTGCACATAAAAATAATTTGGGTTCTTAAACTTAATTTCTGGCCTGTGACTAGAATGTTTAAAAAAAAAAGTTGGACTAAATGTTAATTACTGAAACATTAACTTAATTTCTAAAACCATGGTGCTATCATTTATTAATCTGTAATGTCTTCATACAAAATGCAGCTCCTGGGCTGGGTTTTGGAAAAAAAATGTGTTCTGTCCTGGTCTGGAGTCCGCTGCTGCAGTCTCCTTGGTTAGTTAAGACAAAGCCCTCATTAACGTTTGCTGCAGGACTTAAAATTTTTTACCTCCCAACTAACAAACATAGCCTCACATTAAATTTAATGGGTCATAAAGCCCTTTTTAAAGGGGCTTTTGGAAAACTCAATCAAACTGATTTGAGGAGCAGTTTAGATACATACTGCCTTTTTTTGAGCTTTTTTTTTTTTTCCTTTTCTCAGTCTAACTGAGGCTAATTTTTACAACTTCAGTAACACTTCAGAGTAAAAGAAGGAAAAGATATTTAACATGTTTTGATTTTTTTTTTTTTTCATTTCTTGCTACAAAAAAAAAAAAAGGAAGGTTGTATTCTGGGGGACTGATTTGATTTGATGGCTTTTTTTTTCCCCTTTGGTTCTCTTCTTTCTAGGTGGAAACCAGTACGGTTTAAAACTAAAGAATGGGTTAATAAGCTTCAAACAGATAACTGCAACTGAAAACCGCACATTAAGTAAAAAAGAGAAAAAAAAAGAAAAAAAGAAAAAAAGAAAAAAAAAAGAAAAAGAAAAAATATCTCCTATTTTGTCTTTGTTGCCAGAAATCAGTGTAGTGTCAAACACTCCAAATGACTGTCAAGTATAAATTCTTCTTCCACTCCATCTTTGGCAGCTGTTTTTAAGGCATCTAATAACAGATGTGAGAACTGTAATGTGTGCAATGTGTACGTGTCCTTGGCTGTCAGTCCCATTGCAGTTTCAATGTGTGTTGCTATATGCAGTATATACTAAGCTAATGTAGTTGTTTTGTCCTTTGTCTTCTCTGTGCTCTATCTCTAGTCCGGAGTGGTCCAGTCCCATTCCTGCAGTCCTAGTGAATCAGTGATTCTTGGGGGTTAGTGAGTTTTGTGTGGTGGCCTTCCTCCGTAATGTCACCCTAAGCTGCTTCTACTGTCTGTGAATCTTCCGTTCCACTTTTTAAAATCCCTGCTGTTGCTTTGCTGGTGTATATTCTCCCAACCTTTCCTCTCTTTCCCTCCCTCTCCTTTCCCCTTCTCCTTCCCCATCTCTCCTCCCCTCCCCCACCCTGCCCCTTCTCCAAAATCTTCTTCATTCTCAGAGATAAAAAGACTCTTAACTAGCTCAAGGTTAATGGAGCCATTTTTTTCCCACAGTGGAGTTCTGGGTATGACTTTTTCTTCTGGAGTGCGCCATGAAGCACTGAAGAATATTGCTCAGATATATTAAATAAATTGATGCCATATAGCCTCAGTTGTTAACATTCCCAGAGTCCCTTGTGCTCTACCTATATAAGCAGTGGGTGCTTTTCTTTGGTTTCCTTCCAGGTTGGCTGATGGAGCAATACATACAAAGCAATTAACCAGTGAGACAGAAAATTATTTCAAAGGTCAACCAACACTTTTTAAAAACAAAAGGGGAGGGGATAATGGAATATAGAATTGTCCTATATATTTATGTGTGCAATGCTAATACTGTAATTCGGCTGTCCTTTGAATATCACTGTGTTGAGTGGTTTCCTCTAGGACCTTTGATTCCGAGAGTTGGGCGCACATCACTGTGGAATAATAAGTAAACAAAGCAGAACGCCACAAATTTTACCAGTGAGCTTACTTGAAGGATTTAAGGAGGTTTCAAAGGTGAAGAAGGCCAGTCAGGATATTTAAAGATTAGTTTTGGAAGCTCTACTCTAGCTATCGAACAATCAAAGGAATGCACCTATCAGCTACAAAGAACAGCTAGACAGCTGTTTTTTTTTTTTTTTCTTTTATAAATGTTTCTGTGTTGTGTCAAAATGATTTCTGGTGATTTAAACTAACAGATAATCACAGCTGCTGTCTAAATCCATAGTGTTTAAAATTACAAAATGAAAAAAAAAACACTTCATTACCTGTGAAGACTGTGTCTGTGTTTTTAACTATTTCTTGTACAAATATATGAAAACTTTTATGAGGAGACTGGTGCCAAGTAGCTGAATAATGGGGAAAGGGATATTCTGTTCGTAAAAAATCTTAGCAGTGTTACCAACTCTACAATATATATAAAAAAAAAAAATTAAAACATTACAAAGCGACAGCTATGGTACATTTGTTTTGTGTGAAGCTAACCGGACCTAACTTCCTGAGTGCCTGGCTTATTTTGAAACATTTTTTTTTCATTGACCATTGATAATGCTGCAAATCAGAAATGTACATACTTCATTTACAACAGGGTTCTTTTTATACTTTTGTAGATTCTCATACATGTCACACACATGGTTGTCTTTATGTAACTTAATTTTTTCATCCGCAGGTGCCATTTTCATAATAAACTTCTCTTGAATTTGTTACTATCTTGCATCATTTCTTTTACATGTAACCATCCTAACTAATGAATGCTGGTAGTATTTGTTTAAGCAGGTACCTTGGTCATTACTCTTGATTTAAAAAAAAAAAAAGTTACCAAAAAAAAAAGATGCATCTGTATTTTTGCTAGTTTTGGAAAAAAAAAATGCATAGCTTGTGTCGCAATGAGGCCGACAAGGCACAGATTAAGATGCTAATCCAAATACTACACCAAACTTGCAACCATCCTAAATTTTCAGCTACCCCAACTCATTGTCATACTAAGCATTATTATGCACATTATCAAAGTTGAACAATGGGCCTGCACGTTAACCACTATGGGAAGTGTGCATTTTTTCTTGATTAATGCACGGTACGTGATGACAGTTTTCACCCATTAATCATTGAAAATGCACTCGATATTTTCATTTATTATAATCTATAATGTATAACCAACCGTTCCATTGCTTATATCTTCTCTTTATACTAAATATGTATTTTCTTTCTCCAGACAGAGTAAGTCCTGGTCGGGCTGTGTTATTAGTTAGGTCATCACGCAGCCTACAGCCTGTCACGTTTGAAGGCAGGTCAGCTGGCTAATAAAAAAAAAAGAAAGAAAGAAAGAAAGAAAGAAAGAAAGGAGGAAAGAAAGAAAACTTCAGCTTGCTATCCCTCAGAGAAGGATACAGATGTGTCTCCTGTTAATTCTGTGCTCTCTAGACAAGGAAGAGAGGGGAATGGGTTGAAAAAAGCAAACGCTTTTGTCGGAGAACCACCAACTGTTGTAAAGGTCATTCCCTAGTTTAAGCCTTCCGTGACCTTTGCCAGTTTGAGGGTGCTTTTTACTAATGGAGGCTTGCGTCAGATCAGCAGACCTGGAAACGTGGTTAAAAGTTGTGGGGCCCTCAATTTCTCTACGGTGCCCTCTACAGGTCCTTGAAATATAAATACTTGAAAATTTGAAATAGGGAGAAGGTAAGGAGAATGCTGAATTGGGTTGTCCCAACACTCTTCAAGGTTTCTTTCTCTTTTGCTCTGAGAGTCAGAAGAATAGAGTAAGTCAAAACACTGTTGAACCTGGAAGCTTAATCCTGAAGGGAGTGAGTGCTAAAGGCAGCCTCCCCAAGGTATTCGGTCTGGTAGGTGCTGCTGACATTGGCCCTTAGTGATAGCTTCCAGAACTTTCCATAGGGGAGGATCTGCAGAGGCAGAGGGGCACTTATAGCAGTGTGGTACTAGGGCTGAACCTCTGTTGCCTGGTGGCAATGTCTGTTGGCCATAACACTTTATTCTTGGACACCGCTACAGCCCTGTGATCTGGAGGTAGCGGCAATGAGAGTTGAAAAGAAGAAGCTGGCCAGGGATGGATACAAAGAAATCCTGAAGCATCTGTAGTAGAAGTAGTGGAAATCTGGATTCTTACCCAAGCTCAAGCCTCCCTTAGTATTAGCAAGTTCCCTGGCCTTTATCTGTACCCATCAATGCTAAAATATGTCACTAATGAAATGAAAAACCTCTCTGGGCCCAAAAGAGAGCAAGCGAGCTCTGGGCTCAGTACCACTGACAGTCAGGAAGCCCTACCCCCTCCCCAGCCATGGGGCTGGCAGCCAAGCCAGGGCCCGGAGCTCCCAGAGGCACAGGACCTCTCCCGCGCCAGGCTGGCAGCCAGGCAATGTGTCGAGACTCCGGCGTGCAGGTCATGGACAGAACAGGGATCTGCAGTCAGCTCTCTGCACCTGGCCTCTTCTCTTTCCCAGCCCATACTGAGACTTGTTTATCTGTCCATAAAAAACAAGGAGAAAAAAAAAAGTCTCAGAAAGGGTGGCAGGTGGGACAAGAGGGAAGCTATGCATCAGCTGAGCATAAAGAAACTGATTTTAGTCCTTGCAGATTGGCATTCTGACCCATCTTTGCCTACTCCTAGACAAAGCTGATTTACACTGAGCATGTTTAAAACAATTTGAAGTCAACCAGATCTGTGTACTGCATCGAAGGTAAAACCTAATGTATATTGTGAAGCCTAGAAGATAGTCTGTTTAGGCTAAGATGATGATTAACCAGTTTCAAAAAGTAGCAAGAGTGTAGGACTTAGAAGAGAAAGAAAATTACCTTTGCCAGTCATTCATATCATATAGTGACAAAAGGCAAACCTTGCTCTTGAGCATAATTCCTGAAGAATGACCACAACTATCAGGCTTACAAAATGACTCTGGTGTGCTGAGGTAAGTGATCCGCCTTCACTGCTCCTGCTTTCCCATCTCCCCTAAGAAATCATTATAAAGAAGGGGGGCTGACTTGGTAAACCCCCATGAACACAAGCAATGGCTTGTACATCTTCATGTCCTCTCTTAGTACCTCTCTTAGTAACTCACAGATAGTCTACGCTCAGTAAAGATCGGCAGAACACTGATGGGTGAAGACATGTAAGACGAAGAAGAAGGGGAGAGGGAGAAGAAGGAAGGAAGGAAAGGAGAGGAAGGGAGGGAAGGAAGAGGGAATGAGGGAAGGAAGGGAAGAAAGGAAAGAAAGAAAATGAAACAACTTGTCAAGAGGCAAATATTCCACTAGAAATGTCCAAGTGGTAATGGCAGGATAGCTTGAGTTTCTATCAAGAAAGGAGTAGCAAAGTGGACAAAGCAACAGGTTTGTTCATTCCTGCCTTCCTCGGTAGTCCATAGAGCTGGTACAGAGTTGGCCATCAATAAATGTTGGCTGCAGGATGTATGTATGTGTCCCTAACACAATCTAGTCTGCATACAGACTAGGCAAATCAAATAGAGAAGGGAATTAGAAGAAGGAGCCCAAGCAGTTGCCAACTTAGTAAGCTTTGACATCGGATAACACGGACCACCAAGTAAATGGTCTTAGATCCTCAAGTAGGTACCATTTAATAACAAATCCTCACTGATGAGCTATAAACTTGGGTATCATCCCACGAATCTTAGCAACTCTCGTGTAGAAATCATGTCTCCTTAACTCTAGTGGTGAGGGTCTTCCTAGCCCACTATCAGACAGTTGTAATTTTTAGAGGAGGCTGAGCTGGAATCTTGCCTCTGGAGTTTAGTGGAGCCCTCCGCTCTCTGAGTGGCCTTCAAAAATGTGAAGATGGTCATCAGAGTTCAGTAACTCTCTAGGTTATCACCTGCTGTCTCAGCAGTCCCTCCAGTGGCTCTATGGCAGACGTCTTCCCCAGTCTGGGCACTCTTCTCCGGGTACATCAGAATTTGTCAGGGCCCCTGTATTGCTTTTCTAGGGCTGCTTACTAACCACAAACTGAGTGCCTGGAAACAAATCTATTCTCTCACAGCTCTGGAGGCTAGAAACCTGACTTCAAGGTGCTGGCAAGGTTGGTTCCTTCTGGCAGGCTCTGAGGGAGAGGCTCTTCCTAGCGTCTAGCAGTTACCAGCAATCCAGCAATCCTTGACACCCCATGACTTGTAGATTCATCACTCTGACCTCTGCGTCCATCGTCACAGGCCATCTGCCCCCTCTGTGTCTCTAGGTCTTCAAGTGGTATTCTCCCCACTGTGTCTCTCCTCTTCCAATAAGGACACCAGTCATACTGGATTATGGGCCCTCCCTACTCCAGTATGACTGCACCTTCACTAATTACATTTACAGTATTTTATTATGAGAAGGAAATAAAATTAATATCACATGCTGAGGTATTGGGGGTTACAACTATAACTTTTTCAAGGACATAATTCAACCTCTAAGAGGTCTTATTAAAATATGGCACTTGGGGACAATCACAGATCTCCATGTGTGATCTGGTACCAACATGGGAAGAAGTCCCAGTACATCTCTTGCTCATGACTCTGAGGTTTGTTTGTGTTGGGGGGGGGCGGAATTTCTTAAGTAAATTCTACACCCAACGTGGTGTTTGAACTCACAGCCCTGAGAGATCAAGCATTGTATGCTCTACTGACTGAGCCAGCCAGGTGGCCCAGGACTCTGAGCTATCAATTAAAACAGCCTGAGAAGACAGTCACTTTCTTAGCAGCCAGATCAAATTGTCATCTTATCTTGAGTTTCTGGTCAACCAGAATGCCTTGGTTTTTTTCCCCAAACTTTTGTTAAGATAGGTCTCCCACCTCCTGTTTGTGTGTGACCCTCATGTAATGTTGCCACGTGCTTAGGTGAAAAGCAATTTGAGAAAAGAAGTTCACTAGTTCATTAGGCATGGAAGGTGAGCTAGAGCCTGTCCCTGTGAAAACACGTTTCTCATTCTCATTGTACTTGACATGCTCCATGAGACCACTTCACCTCCAGCCCTGCTGGAGAGGTGAGCCTGGCCCTTGGTGACTCTGAAAGCTTTCTGGCACACAATACATCCACAACAAAAGTCCCAGTGAGCTGAGGCAGGGAAAAATCAACCATGAGAAGGAAATGGGCAAAACTGGACAAATTACCATATCAGCCCGTCTGTGGGGACAGAATGGGGTTAGAGATGCCAAGATTCCTGCTATGTATGAGTAAAATCATCCACTCAAAATTCAAGAAGGAATAATGAGGCCAGACTCATCAACTCTCCGAAAATGATGGGGCCTCCTTTTGTCTCCCTTTGTCCCCTTGCATGGATCAAAATCAAAGAGATTAGCGTAAAACCATCCTGTACTTTTCTGGAAACAAAGCACAGTTGTTTTCACCCTTCTGTTCATCTCTCCCTATTTGGCAGTCACGAGATTCACCAGTAGGACTGACTCAGACTACATTCCTGTGTTGAAAGAATTGTTCTAGAAAAGTAAAATTAGTTTCAGTTTTCAAAATGCATGTAAACTATTAAAGCTACTTTAAAAAAAAAAAAGGCAGAGCGTAAGGAGGTGGCTCTTCCTTGTACGGAAGGAGTTTTCAGATTTATAGCGGAAGTGTCAGAAATAGGATGTAATATCCATGTGACCCCCCACACCTCCCCCAAAAAAAACCATTATACCCTTGATGAATTATTGACTTTAGAGTTTTATCTGTGCCATGAATAATCACAAACTTGGGAGTCTCAGGGCACAGTT